>NW_025999977.1:51195225-51278337 GCF_001458135.2 Marmota marmota marmota
GGTTTCAAAAAAAAAAAAAAAAAAACAAATCACGGCACAATGATGGGTCTGAGAATTCAAGATTATTTCAGGATTTGAACTAGACAGCTTTGTGGACTTTCTAGAGTGGAAGGTGGAGGGGAGCAGAAATGGGAGGATGACTTCTGAGTATGGGCTTGGTGATGGCTGTGATTACTAAGGAGGAAAAGATATTTGGGGAATGAAATGAAAGACAAATTTAACAATGCTACGTACAACTGCTCTGAAATTACCTACCTCCCCTGGGGTGGTAGTAGAGGCTCCAGGATGTGAAAGATATCACTGTTCCGTTGGATATTTCTCTCTTATGCTATGTTATATGTGCAAAAAAATAAGAAAGATCTAAAGTTCTAGGGTGTTCGTGTGACTGTCTTTTAGCAAAAAAAAAAAAAAATAGCCTTCATATGAGTAACTCTTATTTAAAAGACTCATGTGCTGTTTTAGGAATTGTTTCCCTGTTTAGAAAATGTCAGTAAATAATAGCAATCTCTTGACCTTGATATAAAGATCAAGTAAAAAAAATTGAAATTGTCCAGCCCAGTGCTGAGCACATATGTTAATTAATATTAATTTGAAAAAACAAACAAAGGAATGGATTTATACTAAGGGATATATGTTTCTGTCTTTCATGGGTTTTAGTAAAGGTGGAAATAATTCAAAGAGCTTCCATTTATTAGGTGACTAGTGTGGGCCAGTAATTCTTATTCATAAAAGTTCTCAGTGGCCCTATGGAGGTAAATTTTATCCTTTCCATTTTACTAACTCTTCAGGATATTAATACAAAAATTAAGCATATGAAAGAACTCAGGCCTGTCTGACCTTAGACCAAACTAGGCAGTGAGTGATGCCTTGTCTCAAAAATCAGGTCATGCTGTGTGCGTCCTGAATATCAGTGTACCCAGGAAGCACAGCAGTCATGGGCATGAGACCCTGGAAGCTGTAAAAGGCCTCACTGCCAAAGGCTCTAGGTCATTAATTTGATTTGGCTTCTTAAAACACTGATTATAAACTACTTGTGAAAGCAAACAAAAACAGCAAAACTTATTTTCTTTCTATGGAAGACTACTCATTCCTTTACTTTTGGTGCTGGGGATTGAACCCAAGGCTTGTGCATGCCAAGCATGTGCCCTATTCCTGAATTACATGCTCAGTTTACAGAATTAAAATTTACATTTTCCAGAGTATCTTTTAAGACAGGCTGCCTCCTTTCTTGGCCCTTCCCAGCCTTCCCACCCTTCTTTCATTGCTGGCACCACCATCATTTGATGCTACTTCTCTATGTGCTGCCATGCTTACTTAACCTGTCTTCCCAGTCTCTGCTTCTACCCCGTGATGACTTTAGATACCATTCAGAAGCCATTGAAAAGATACAACAGAGAATCCAAAGCACTCCAGGATGTGTGTAGTGGTGCCTTTTTATGCAGATAAAACTGAAAGATGAAAGGGAATCCACATAATGTTCACAAGCATAAGAATGATAAGAAACATCTGCTTTTCGGCCAAAATATTTAAAGGCCACAACTCTCTTGGTGTCAGTAGCAGAGGACTGAAGGGCCCTGCCCCATTTTCTCGGTGTGATGTTCTGGATTACCTACCTAGTCTGCCATATCTTCTACATCTGTAAAATAAGTCATCCAAAACAAGAAAAAAAGATTTTAAGTACTAGCTCTTAAGATTATGGTGACTATTACATGAGATGATATATAAAAATCCGTTGACATAGACATTGAAGCTCTTTGCATTGGAAATTAATTCCCCTTTTTAAATTAAACCAAATCATTTTTGATAAGTGTTAAGCTAAATGAATGAAGAATTTTTGTTTCCATGGGGTAATTAAAATATATGGTCATGGTGAGAGCATTTAAATCATACTATCTTCCCCTAGGATGTTATCACAAGAAAATATATGTGGTTGAAAAATGACAGATATACTTCATTCAATCATCGGATTGCTATTCAAAAAAGTTTGTCTATTTGAATTCAGTTGCTGTGGGTTTAATGTTTCTTAACCCTACATAGGAAATTGTTGATCAGTAAAAAATCATCTGTCCCACCTCTTAGAAGCAAATCCTCCAATCCTAAATAATTCATTTCAATCAGGAAACAATTATCCACCGAAAAATGTTTGAATCTCCAGCAGTTCCACTAAGGCCCAGATACCAGTGCCTTATAATGACAGGAAAACACGCTGCAGTGTGGCCTTTGCCTACCTCCCCACCATGGTAACTGCAGATGGCCCAACACCGTGTGCAGACACCCTGTGTACTGGTCCCACTAATGTGCCCTACCCTCCAAAATGACTCTTTCTTTTGTCTCTCCTCTCCTTGGGAAGTCCCATTGCAGAATTGAATCTGATTTGGAATCTTTTGGTCCCAACCTTAGGCCATTAAAGGGCTTGGCCTGGTGGGTACAAGAGTGAAGGTGCATTTTCACCCTGAACTTGGGGCGCTGCAGTCTCTGAGGCAGTTTCACACAAGGACTTACTTCTCTCTGAGGCTGGCTCTTGCACAGCCCTGAATGTGAGGAAGGCTCTCGGCTGAGGTGCTTCCAGATACTCCTTGAGGGATCATTGACTACAACAGGCTTCTCTCCAACTCAGCATTATTCTAGTAAAATTATTCCTTTGCCTTCTCCACATCCTGATTTCCAGCCTCAGAGGTACAAAGTCCTTAGCTATGTGACGCCCCTCTTGCCTGCATCCGATTGACCCTCTGAGATGCTCTTGTGCTGGGAAAATGGAGACAGGGGGAAGCCAGAGGCTTCCTGTAGCTCATTCTCTGTCAGAACGTGAATGGTCTTGGCTCTTGCTTTCATTCTACCTCACTGTCCTTCCTGGTGGCCTTGACACCTGGCTGCTCGGATGCCCCTTTTGTGTCTAGAAAAGTCCTCTGCATGCTGCAAGGCCCAGCAAAGTGCTGTTAAAGTCTTCTCCTGTCTAATTCATGGGGAGCTGAGTGGCTCCTACTTTACAAACGTACTTTTGTCTAACATAAACCTAAACACATAGATTATTATCATTTCTTATGTGGCTTTTAAGTTGCATTCTCTTTTTCCCCCTAAAGGCCAATAGACTTTTGAGGAGACAGACACAATCAGTTTCCCTCAAATAAAATACAACAATGTGTGACACATGCCAGATGCATAACACACTGTGCAATGAGCCTGTGCTACCAGAATCTACAGAATGTTGTGATATTCAGCTCCTTATAATGATTAATGATGCATAGACTTTTTTTTTTTTTTGCTTTTTATGATCTTAAAACATGCTTAGGATATAAAGCAACCTAATGTAATGCCTAATATCTTCCATTACCAGTAAATGAGGAGTTTAAAAGAAAATAATTTCCCAAGTTTCTAAAGCGTACATCACAAGTATGATTTCCTTTTATTAGTTTTAAACCTTTTAATCCATGGATATCACTCATATTGTCTTATTTTATTTAAACTTTTTAAAATGACTCACTGCAATGTGTTCAGATAATCATCAGCCTACATTTGTAGTTACTTTCTAACATAATTAAGGAAAAAACTGTTGCTTTACCATATAAAATATCTACAATTATGAACTGTTTTAAATATTCTAATTGCTGCTGCAGTTATAAAGGGTTGGTTATTAAAATTTAATTATAATATTTAGGGTATGGAATTAATTTATTCATAAAAGGTATACATGAATATTATTTAAAAAGCATGATAATACCATTACACATAACCTTTTGCAAAATTAAAATCACTTAAATAACAGTGTGATACTAACTGACAAGACCGTTTAAAAAAATCTATTAAGGGATGCAAAATATTGGCTCTTAATACTTGATATGACGGAGTATTCAGCAAAATTCTCATCTGACTGCTAGATTTTTTCTAAAAATTCTTCCATGTTTAAGATATAGAGAAGTGAGTAAAAATTTCATGCTTGAAAAAATAGTAGTTGGGGAAAAACTCGTGGTATGTAGTAAATTCTCATTGTTTGAAAAAGTGGTAAGACAAAGACTCCTCAATTGAGTATCTGAGGATGTCCGTACACTTCCTCCTTCTGGAAGGAGATCTCATAAACTACTTTCTTGGATTTATTGCCAATAAAAGGGCTCAGGTGAGAGGAAAAACATAACAAGGAGGAAAGGACCTTTGTCCTTGACTACATCATTGGCCCAGAGGAAGAAATAAGCTCTCCTTTCCGTCAGGAGCAGGGTGAACCAATGGCAAGGGGGTATGTAGCACAGCTCTCCACCAAACATCCTGTCTTAAAGACCATCTTGAATTGTGATGCATTTACTGATTCTTCTAACAACTGTATGGTTCATATGTTTTATCTGTCAATTCATTCTGTTTTGGCCATTTAAATTCTTTCTCCAGTTTGTTTTGCACTGCCTTGTCTTTTTTAGAGTTCATTGATTAAACTTGACTTATTTTTTTTTCCCTTAGAAACATGACAATTTGATTACATGTTATATTCTACTATAACATAGAGTAAATGCAGGGACTCAGGCGGAGGTAGTTCGTACTGTCATGGCATTACATCCACTAAAACACAGGTAAGCCAAAAAGTCAAAGGTAAAAAGAAGAAACACATTGTTATTGGTTAAAATATTGAATGGCTAATGGTATAAGGAAGTCTAAAATTGAAGAGTCGCAAGAGCTTTTCCTGTGGGGAGCTGAGGTGGCCATTTCCTTCCTTAGGAAACTTCACTATATCTAGTAGAGGTGGAGGATCTGGGGGACGCCTTCTGTTGGCAGAAGTGTTCTAATAGGAAAATATGGAAAATACTGGAATTTAGAGTATGATCCAAGGAGCTCAACCTGAAGAATGCAAAATTCAGTTGTTTTCCCTTCTTCAGTTTGCCAAACATTAAGGTCATAAATTAATGTGGGAGTCTGGAAAGTCAGAATGAAATCTGCTGCAGCTTTTTCAAACTGAATAAACAAAGCTCCCCAAACAAATCATAGATATTCCCCTCATAGCATATGCCAAATTTTAACCAGAATAAGATATTAGGTTAGAAAGTAAAGCTCAAAATATCTGCACAGACAAACTTCAAGGCTGATGGAAAATAAAAGAGAAAGAGACATGATTCAGGGGGATCACTATTAGAAATGAGAAGCAAAAACAAAAAAAGAGAAGTATCCCAGCTCCATAGTACAAGAAACAATGCATTTTTGTTTTCCCAGGTTCCCATTAAAGTTGAAAAATTTCTAGCCTTTATTTATTTAAGAAATATTCTCTGCCCACCAAATTTGTTGATTCCAAGTATGTATAGTATGTAGCAAACTATTTTTCTATGTCTATATGTCTCTAATTTATTTTAACCTTTTCTTTTTCTGTGTTGATTCTGCAGTGGCCATTGTTATACATAAAAGTTCATCGTTGGGCTATTGCTGTTTTTTTTATATATTATTTTAAATTAGTTTCTAATATTATTCAAGGAGATGTTTATTTTAGTTACTATATTTTCAACATAAAACATTCTGTTTGATTATATATCTTCCATTGATTCACCTATATATACTTAATGTGATATACAAATTGAGCAAAGTAGTAGGTTACAAAGTCAACATAATAAAATCAGTAACTTTCCTATAATCTTATAATGTGCTTGGTGAAAAAGAAATCAGGAATACAACCCTATTCACAATAATCTAAAAAAAAATGCCTGGGAAGAATTTTAACCAAGGAAATGAAAGACCTCCAAAGTAAAAAATAGAGCACATAAGAAAGAAATGAAGACCTTAGAATATGAAAACATTTCACATGTTCATGAATAGGAACAATTAATACTTTCAAAATGGCCTTGCCACCAGAAGCAATACACAAAATGAATACAATTCACCAAAATGCCACACACAGTTCTTCACAGAACTAGAAAAAAAAAGTACTAAGATTTGTATGGTAGAATAACAGACCCAGACTAGGTAAAGCAACACTGAGTAAAGACAGCAGGAATCAAGTCACCACATTACCTGATCTTAAATTCATTACACAGCTATGATAACAAAGATGGCATATGCTGACATCAAAACATACATGAAGACCAATGGAGTAGAATAAAACACACAGAGACAAATCATACAGATAGTTTCACTAAGGTGCCAAAAACATACATTGGAGAAAATATACTCTTATTAGCAAAGGATACTGGGAAAACTTAAATTTCATATGCAGAAGAATTAAATTAGATTCCTATTTTTTTTACCATGCACAAAAATCAACTCAAAGTGGATCAAAGACCTAGAAATTAGATTAAAAACAAGTAAATAAATAACAAAAACAACAAAAAAACCTTTTCAATTACTTAAATAAAAGAGGATTAACAATCCAAAATATTGATGCAGGCACTGACTTTCTTAATAGGTTCCCTAAAGACCAAGAAATAAAACCAAGAATGCTGATTCTAAATGGGATTGGGGATGGGGGAGCATGGGAGGATTAGACAAACTCTAGATAGAGCAAAGTGGAGGGAGGAGAAGGGAGGGGGGATGGGGGTAGGAAAGACGGTAGAATGAGATGGACATCATTACCCTAAGTACATGTATGAAGACACAAATGGTGTGAATATACTTTGTGTACAACCAGAGATATGAAAAATTGTGCTCTATATGTGTAATATGAATTGTAATGCATTCTGCTGTCATACATAACAAATAAAATAAAAAATTTAATAAATGGGAAAGAATCAAATTAAAATGTTCCTGTACAATGAAAGAAACAATTAAGAACATGAAGAAGGAGTCTAAAGAAAAAAAAATGACTTTGCCAACTATTCCTCTGACAAGGGATTAATATCCAGAATGTATAAAGAACTCAAAAACTTAACATAAACACACACAAAATACCAAATAACCCAATCAATAAATTGGCAAAATAAATGGGTAAAATGATTTTTTTTACAGACATTTCTCAAAAGGAGAAACACAAATAACCAACAGATATATGAAAAAGTGATCAACATCCTTAGCAATCAGGAAAACACAAATCATAAGTATACTCTCTCTCACTCCATTTAGCATGGCAATCATTAAGAGTACAAAAAGTAGTCAATTCCTTTGGTAGAATAAAAGATGCAGAATAGGCAAAACAATACCGAGTAAGAAGAGCAAGGCAATCATTCAGAATACAGAAAGTAGCTGACAAGAATGGGGGGAAATGTGCACTCAAACATTGTTGGTGGCACTGCAGTATGGAGATTCCTCAAAAGACTAATAATGGAACTGTCATATGACCCAGCTGTCTCACTTCTTGATATTTATCTAAAGTAACTAAAATCAGCATATTATAGGGATATAAGCATATTAACATTTATAATAGAACAATTCATAATATCCAAGAAATGGAACCAGGCCAGATGCTGGTCAACAGAGAAATGAATGAAGAGAATAAGAGGAAAATACACCAAGGCAGTTTTATTCAGTCTTAAAGAAAAATGGAATTATAGCATTTGCTGATAAGTGGATGAAAATAGAGAATATCATGCTAAGTGAAATAAGCCAGACTCAGAAGTTCAAAGGTGGAATTTCTTTCTCAAATGTGGAAGCTAGAGCAAAGTAAGGGGAAAAGTGCGGTGCATGGGATCCCATGGGATTAGAAGAGAGGAAGTAGATGGAGTAGAGGAAGCGGACTGAGTGGGAGAGAGGAGACAGACAGAATCAGGAAGGAACCGTGGCATAAAACTAACAAAATTGTGCTAAGTACATATGTGAATATATTAGTGAATTCTGCTTTTATATTTATGTATAAAAACACAGCTTTAAACATAAATAAACAAAATGAAAGAAGACAAGCAGAGGAACAGGGGGAGGAATAAAGGAAAGGAAAGAGGAAGCAATCAGGATTAAAATGGAGCAAAAAATATTCCATCCATGCATGTATATGTAAAACCAAAACAAAACCACTATTATGTGTAACTATCCTGAAGTAATAAAAAAAATAAAAAATATTATTGAATGTGTCTTTGATAGTTGTTTGTAAATCATTACCTGTTAATCTCATCATCTCTTTGAATTATTATTTTTATTGATTTATTTGCAATGCTGGGGATTGAATATGGGGCCTTGCACAACCTAGGCAAGCACTCTACCATTGAACCACATCCTCGGTCCATTGACAATGTTTGTTTTTGTTTTTGTTTTTTTTCCTGAAATTTTCTGCCTCGTTTTGAATTTTAGCTTTTTGCTTGTCCATATTTCTACTAATTTTTGGTTGAATGCTTGACATTATGATTTTTAGTTGTTCAGTGGGAAGGATCGTTTTCACTCTTCGAACATGACCATACTTTGTCTAGGCCACTGCTTAATTATTTGTAGGTAGCTTGGATAGGATTATTTTAATGCTATTTAAAACTTAATTCTAGAGCCAGTTTAGCCACGCAAATAAAACCTGGCCACTGAACCTGGTCTCCTGGATGTCCTGTGGGTTTAGGGATCTCTCTCTACTGTTGCTGCTCAGAACACAGATGCTTTCATCGGTGTGCAAGATCTGGGAGTGTTTCGGCTCAGAACTCTCCAGCAGCTCTTCGTCTGGCCTTGGCAGTTTTCACTTTTTTGTAACTAATTAATTTAATATTTTTTTTTTAAAAATCGAGGAACCTGAATAATAATTCTAGGTATCTTTTCCTTTTTTCTTGCATTTTACTTTACAAAATCAACTCACTGCCTTCTTCCTTCAAATACAATCTTTTGCTTTTATCTCAGTAAGATTAGTCTCTTCACCTCGTGCTCCTCTTTACAGAAGTTGAATTCCAGAAGTGTTCCAAGGCAGGTGGCTGGATTAATCATGGGGCTTAGCACCTTTAATTTTCTGCTTTCTTGGATCTGAAAACCGCTGTTTCACATAGTATACCCAGTTTTATATTTGTTTACAAAGCAAATTCGAGCTTAATGCAAGATAGAATTCTAGGCAGGACAAAGAACTCTTATTACATTTAATGTTCAACATCAGATTAGTACATAGTTTGTAGTTTGGTTACTCTGTATAATTTTTTTTCTAAAAAAATCACTTTTAGGAAAATATATTAGAGGAAAATTCATGTGCAAAATATTAACATGAGACTATGTCAGCTCTCTTGAAATAGAGTAACAGGTTGTAAATGGTCTTATCAATGTTCTTCAAAGGCAAGCTTACAATTCTACATTCTGGCTTGATGAAATTTAGGCAGATAATATGAGAAGAGAATAAAAATATTAACGTACTTTCAAAATAAATTTGAGGGAACGGTTATTAAATTTGAGCTGGGTGAAGCCCTTAGGATTCTTTCAATTGCAAGTGTCAGAAAATCAAGCTCAAACTGACTTAAAGAGTAAGTGGATTTATTAATTATTGTAAATGGGAAGTCTGGAGGCAGGGCTTTCTTCAGGCATGGTTTAATAAGAGTATTAGCTTCAGTTCTCTGCCATTCCATGTCCTGCTTCATTGGCTGGAGTTTTCCACATGCTTGGCTTCCTTAGTGACCACAGCACTGCTTCTATGAACAACGAGGGGAACACACCTCCTTGTTGATCTCCTAATACAGAATCCGGCACAAATTCTTACAACCTGAACCTGCAGCTACGAACATAGAAATCCCATGTGTTGAAGAGCTAGGAACCAGGCCTTCGTCCATTTTCTAAACTCAACACTTGGGTAAAGGATCAGATTTCAACATCAGGTTAAACATCCTAATCTGGCCTAATCTGAATGTCTGAAATCTGAAATACTCCAAAGTCTGAAAACATTTGAAACTGAAAAGACTCTGCTTCCAAGCATGTTGGATAATAGCTACTCAATCTGTGTACCTTAGCAAAATCAGAGTATTTTTCCAAATCACAAACTGTACCCTAAGAAGAAAAAAAAATCTAGGTAACAACATTAGGAGTAGAATAGAAAAGTGTGGGCAACTACTGATATTCTTCTTTTATGGGTGTGAGTCGGGGGCAGTACGCAGTCAATCAGGATGAATTTTAAGTTTTTTCTCTGATATTTTGCCAGGGATTGCAGCTTAGTGGCTATATGTTTGTATATGTTTACATTAAGTTGTTAGAATTCATAAGAATAAATAGACTTAAAAATTACTCACTTCTATAACTATGTGTAACTATGTGACTTTATTATAAATGTGAGCAAAAGTCAACATATTGTATCTCAGTCAATCTGAGCATTTATGCACATGGAAATATAGATATTTTTTGTCCAAGACCACAATTTTAATTACAAGAAAATGAAACAGAAAGTGTAATTTTTAGCATATGTGCTAAAACACAGTTATGTGATTTCCCTGAGGATGTCCAAGAGTACAGTAGCCCAGCCTTGCTTTCTAGTACCTGGAGAGCAGCTCTGTTAGTGTTTTTTTTCTTCATCTTCTTTATTAGTTTAAATATAAACTCAATTGAAAATGAAATAAAAAATAAATGTGTGAATTGGAGAAGAGCATATGAGAGGTAAGCCGTGAACATGATCTCATTTGTCCCCCATGACCTTCCTCCCGAGATGCCTCAGAAGAGTTGAGCTGGGTCACAGAGAGAGAATGAATAATCCTTCACTGTTCACACAAGGCAGGAAGCAGTAAAGGCCAGGTATTAAGCCAAACAGGATACCGGAGAAGGCATTCCCTGTTCTACTTACAGAAGTTGAATTCCAGAAGTGTTCCAAGGCAGGTGGCTGGATTAATCATGTTGCTTTGATTGATAACTCCTAGAATTTACAATGGGTATATTCAAAGTCAGTCCAGTTAATATCCTCATGGAGGATGCTCAGATGTTTACCTTTTGAATCTACTTGTTATTTTAGTATGTGTCTCCTGCTAAGTACAGTAGACATTTATCACCTGTATCCCCTTTCAAATATTCAAACAGCATGGATGAATTTCTGTCTCTGGTTGAGAAAAAAATTTAGATCTACTTTTCCTGGGGACAGATTTGTCTTGTGTGTCATAAACAAAATCGTGTTTGAATTGTTCTATCTAGGAATTGATGTTTCCTGTTAATGGATCCCAGAATTCAATTGACTTCTTTATTTCACAATTAGAAAACATCAAAATGTTAGCATCCACAAAGACTAAAGAGAGTTTGGATTATGATCAAAATAAGCAATAATAAATGACTGAAACATACTTCCCTGAAAATATATTTATACAAGCTGCATGGCTCAAAAAGCGAGGGTAAACTAAGAAGAAAAGGAAAGGATGAAGTTTGCCACAGAGGTAGGGAATTCAGAGAAAAAGACAGGGAATAGTATATATTCTCCCTCCTGCTCCAACTGTCCTCTATGCTGGAACAAAGAGCACCAGGATTCTCTGCCTCTTGTGTTACAATTGTCAAAATCGTACACAGGAAAAGTTTTCTTAATTCAGGGTTTAGTCTTCCTTTCTGTTGTGACACTATTACTTAAACTTATGAAATCTGTCCTTTTTTACTTCTTTTAAAAAAATTGACTTTCCTAAAGTGACATTTCATTATTTCTGGATTGAAATTGTGGCACTTCTAAAGAAATTATGACGTTAAACCAGTTACTCTTTCTTAAACACCTCCTTTAGGAATGTAGAGGTGTATGTGTGTGTGTGTCTAATAGTTCTCTAATATTTGTCCACAGATAATGTAGTGCCTGTGGCTGTTCTGCTTCCTAGTTGCTAAGAGGAAACACTTAAAGTTTGTCTGACTATCAAGGTCATCTAATCATCCATAGCTATCAAAGGACTTATAAATGTCACCGCACTGGTTCACAAATTTCCAGCTGCTAAGACATCTATGAAGATGTTGCCTCGGTACAGAGATTCTCTTTTCTCTGACCTCTAGTATGTTAAGTGTTTGAAGACCATCAGAGAATGGATAACTGCAAGCTCCCCAAGGAAGTTGTGTAATCAAACCGATTCAGTCTGTTTAAATCTCTGTTAGTCAAACCACATGCTGTGCTACTTTTAACATATACTTGTTCTGAAGTGTTTCGTTTTCCTTTAAACTTTGTTGAGTCCTTGCCATCGTGAGCAGGAAATCACAGCTTCCACTTGTAATTAAGTGACACCACTGGGTTCTGTTTTCCTCAGCAAATATACATAAAATTCATCCCTCTCTATATACAACATTCGGCCTAAAGTAGGTGGCAGGTCAGGTATACTGAGGCATGTTAGATTAATTGGGTTGCTGTTGCCATAAGAGATAAGAAGCACATTGTCATGAGCAGTTGGGAACGTGAGGCAAAGGGGACAATTCTGTAAACGGGCCTGTTGTGCTGATCTGCACTTTTTTTTTAAACCAAATTACATGTGGCCCTGCCTGGCTTAAGTCAATAGGATATGATATTCACATGAGAAATGCAAGCCTAAAATGCCAATAAGAAGAAAACAGTTACCTTAAAAGGGGGGGGGGGTGCTGGCTT
The DNA here is from genome assembly GCF_001458135.2 of Marmota marmota marmota. Classification (NCBI taxonomy): domain Eukaryota; kingdom Metazoa; phylum Chordata; class Mammalia; order Rodentia; family Sciuridae; genus Marmota; species Marmota marmota. The sequence continues at coordinate 51,207,584 of NW_025999977.1, forward strand.
TTGTGACACTTATGTAAACCAGATCCCAGAAATCAGGGAAGATAATTCCTCCTAACCATAAAATGTATAAGAACAGGTTCCAATGAGAACTAGTGAGCTTGGGCCAAAGTATCCCAGCATTGTCTTAAGCACTGGGGGCTTGAAAGTCTGATGTCCTGCTGTCAGTCAAAAGTCAAGAGGTAAATCTGGGGGAGACTCTCTGGAAACTTCCCTGGGGTACCCCCAATAAAACTGGAGGGCAGGAGGTGTGTGCCATCCTTCTCTCTGAGAAGGCCATTCTCTCCCTTGACAGTGTCCCCCATTTCCTTTTCCTATCCCTTCTAATAAACTCAGGGCTGCTATTCTAAATGACATGTCTTTCTGGTGTGATCACAATAACCAGTGAAACAGTAGTGCCATGGCTGCCTCAGTTCTGCTGCAGGCCTCTGACCTTGAAACAATAAGGACAAAATGAGGCTCAGGAACAATGCAAGACAAACCAGCTCATCCTGATTCGCTGTGTCCACACATACAACTAAATGTATGTAATGGTCTATGTGTCATGGTCAGCCTTATCCTGCAATACCAGGTGTCAGATGTACACCTAAGTCACGTTAAAAGGAAAAAGAATCGGGGGAGATAGCTTTGGTTTGTTAATCAAGAGAAGTGATTTGGGTGTTTCATTATGTGCATCTTTCCAATTGATCTTTATCAGAGTGTCTAGGGAACTTATGCTAGCCTAGTGCCATGAATTGGAAAAATAATTCTGATGGTAGAGCAATATGTAATTGGCATAGACATCATAGTTATGGTGACTTTATAAAGTATCTTCCAATTGAGAGCATATATAATAGGGAAATCAGGCAATGTTAATAAGTAATATTTGATATGATGGCATAAAGAGGACTTTTCTGATCAAATAAAACATAACAACCTTCCAAATACATGCGATTAACAGAGGTAGGAAAATAAAAGTCTCATCTATGATAGACATCATCCGAGCACACCTTCTTTAACACACTACACACTTGAAGGTAATGATTTAGACATTTAGACATAGATAAATTTATACAGTATGTATGGAAAAGGGAGCTAAAAGTTAGATTGAATGGCAGCACTAACTAACCAGAGGGTTATGAGGCCTCATTACAGAAGGAGAGAACAGAGGGGGGGTTGTTTATAAGCAATAACTTCTGTTGGTATGTTTTACTTTTTATTCATGTTTGAATTAGTACAGTCCAGGTTCTGTTTGATCTAAAGTGTGTTTTATTTTACAAGGATATATTGCCTCAAAATTCAGAATAGCCATCAGGGGGAAGGGGGTAAAAAACATGCAAAACTTGGGGAAATATGGATGGACAGGGGGGCTCCCTTGGTTACTGGGGATAGGGAGTAGAAGTCATCTCTTCATAGGTTGGTTATTAAGTCAACTCTCTTATAACTCACCTGAGTGGAAGCTCTGGAGGTAGTAGTGGTGCTTCTTGTGTCACTGGAGGGAAGTGATGTCATGGTTGGGATAATCCAGCCACCAGCAATCACATTCAGCCTGGACACAAGGGAATCTAGAAGAGAAACCATATGTCCTGTTGCTCCTGCGTGGTTTCTCCACTTCTGTCTTCATTAGCATGACTTTCTTGCTCCAACTGTCCCACTACGGGAACTTTCCAAAAGGTCTATCATTTATAGAAAACAACAATAGTTTTCTGAGCTCTGGGATTCACTGAATCTGTTCTCAAAACTCTCACATTTGTGTTTCCAGGAAAGCTGCACCATTTGCTAATGATTTGAAACTAAACTTAATCACATCTTTATATTCACTGACCCAGCTGGAACCCACCTTCCAATTTCCCCATCTGATGCACAGTCTGAGATTTGTGAGGTGTTACTTCCCCTCACCTGGGTATGCTGTGCTCTCCCTCCCTCTTATCAACAGATTGTGCTGGTCATGTTTGTAGCATCTATTTCTGAGAGTGTTCAGGCTAGTTTTAAAAATAATTATTTTCCATAATGTCCATTTTCACCTGTGTTTCTTACAAATAGTATTACCTTTCCTTATCTCACATGAAGACACCTGGAAACATTTTCTTTGTTAAAATTCCTTTACAAACCGTGTAGATCATCTCCATTTTTTTTTTCTAGAGAGGGAAGGCAAAAACTTATGAAAATTAATCAATTTTCTATGTATTGCAAAAGAGATATTACTTTCTGAAAAGTTAGTTTCTAAAGTTCTACTTCCAATAATTCTAATTTTCTATCTAATCCACTCTCCCAGAAACAAATTCCATTGACTCTAGGGGAGAAAAAAATACAGAAAGCATGTAGAGTCAGGAAGGAAAGAAACATTTGAAAGAAAATAAAGATCCTGAATCAATTTCTAGGCTTGATGATTTTAGCCTGATCACAGGCCATACAGAGCACCACATGGAATAGAAAGAATATGAAAGAATATACCCAGTGCTTGTGGTATAAAGGAACAGAACAGAGTTTCAGGGAACCAAAGTTCTGGAAAATGAGATGGAATCTAGGAAAGAAAAAAGTCATAGATATCAGAGCTCCAAGCCCTATACAGCTCTGCCAACATCTCTGGCTGACCACTGAACACATATACATGGTGCAGATTACAACAAATTTTACTGAAATTGAAATTGCTTCCCATGAGTCTGAGTCAATTTAAGTTAATTGCCTACTAAAACAAACAACAAATGTCAATATTCTTCAGAGGAACATAGCATAATCTGAATTACATAACAAAACACTCACAGTCAACTGCATAGCATTCAAAATTATCCAACTTTAAAACAACAAAAAAGAAAAACATGAAACTTCTCAAGAGAAAGTAAATGGAAGGCTAGCAAAGTTGTGAATATGAAGCTTAAACGATCTTTAGAATCCAGCAAAGTGCAGGGATGAGGAGACCGAGAAAGCCATCTAACATCAAAAAGGGCAAATTCTCAAATACAGGATTGTGTGTTTGAGCTCGTGGCTCACTAGGAATTTTGAGTGCTCCTGCTTAAAGTAGTCTATCTTTATCGAGGGTTAGATAGGTAATAACCTGAAAGGTGGACGGGGGTTTGCCAAATATTCCCCTTGTCCTGTGATCTGGAGAAAGGATGTAGTTTCACCTTGTGGAACATTTTGTGGTTGGGTCGGGACATATGATTAATTTGTAAATGAGGATCCGGTAAATCAATAATATTACTTATGAAATTTAATAGTTACACTTATCAATGATTGGTCAGGTCATTTAAATGCAACATACGATTGCTCTAGCATAGCAATTGAAAATATTCAGAATAGTGGGTACTGCTTTACCAGGTACTTAAATGAATACAACAAGGCAAAAATCCACTCACAACCTATTATAGATAAGAATTTATAGTAAACAATGAATTTTTTCATTAAAACATGCAGTTCTTATCAATATTAAGCATTAAGTTTTTCAGGCTGCTAGTAGTTTTAAAGAAACATCATCGGAGAAGCTGATCACTGAGTACACTCAGATGACAACTGTGTTTTCTCTTTGGCTCTTCTGCACCATCCAGGATGACTCTGTTGCTTGAATCTCCTTGTCTTCCATAGTTTTTGTGGAGATTTTCACATCTTGATTCTTTGCCCTGCTTTATCTGCTGCTAATAACTCCATCTCTGCCATGACCAGTGATAAGAAATGTTTTCATGTGAGTCTTCTTCTAAATTCAACGATTCTTCTATTTCAAAGGTGTTCAATATACTTACTTAGGAGAAACATCCTTCATCTGTGACCAAGGATAAGAAAAAAATCATGCACCAGAAATTAGAGATTAAGAAATAAATATTAAGAATAGACAAATGCCCCTTAATGCTACCATCTGTAGCAATGTCAAGCTGCAGTTAGCATCTTACCCTCCTCTGTAATCTTATGGTATTTATGGAGAAACAGAATGACTTACTAACAATAATCAGAACGATTGGGCCTCCTTGATGTTATTACCTTAAACATTTTACCCAACGTTGTGATAGTTCTATCCTAATTTTTCCATGTTTACTTTCTTTGTAACTCTTACCTTGAAAGCAAGTCACCAGTCTTACCTACTCAAAAGTACCTCCCAACTTATGTATGCATTTCTATTTTTACCCTTGTCCATCTTAATCTTTGAGTTTGACCCAAATGAATCAAAACTGAAAATTATAATTTTTTGGAGACTAAACATGTTAAAATTCTATGCAAGGTTCCTCTGGATCTCACTCCTCTAGCACATTCCTGGTCGTGAAATTCTTCTCTTTTGGATGAGATAATGATATTCAGTGTTATCTTGTATTCTTCCCAACATTATGGTTGGAGGATCACATAGTCTGAGGCCTTCAAACTTGCATTTAACATGTGATACTGTGCTTTTTGTACTAAAAATAAAATTTCAGTTATGCAAGGGGAATAAGTCCCAGAAATATAGAGAACAACATTGTACCCATAGATAGCAATATGGCACTGTACACTTGAAGACCTAAGAGGAGGGTATCTAGTGGTAAGTATTCTTGCCACAATAGCAATATTATTGTACAGCTAAAAAAAAGATCTTTAAGTTGTTCTTACCATGATGGATTTTAATGCACCAAATAAACAGCATTTTAAAGTCACTCTATGAAGGACTTAAAATCAATATGCATTAACACCTGAAACAGAGAAATAAAGTCTTTATCAGACTGGATCATCTCTTTCCCTGGGACAATGAATGTACTGGTTTGATGATTGAGAGACCATGAAAAAAAGGAAGAAAAAAATGTGAACAAGTTAAACTTTATTAAATTTTTCAACAGTAATAATGGTAATATGACTGGGTTTTTAAAATCTAGAATAAATATTTGATGATATAAATCAATGGGCTACTTTTGGCATAGGTAATTGGGAATGCTGAGCAATGTGTCTGTCATTACTGTTGCTATTAGCTCCATATATCTCAGCCACAGGCTAAAGCACTTCTGACCACTCATGGATTCCCTGCCCCATAAAAGTGCTAAAGCTTGGGTGTTTTTTGTTTATTTTCATGTTTTCTTAATTTTTAGAATGACAGTTGACACACCATCTGGTAGTAACCAACAGTGTATTTCACTTCTGCTTTGTTTCCTCACCTCTATGTGTAATTAATCCTTTTTATAATTATGATTCATATTTTATATATGGCTACATTTATGTATGTTAAATCTCAGGTTGGACTTACTATTACTTATGATGCCTTTGATTTCACATCATAGAATGTGGATACAGCATCATGTATGCTTGATAGTCCAGATAGTGCCAGATCCCTAAAGTGACAAAACAACAAGCTCCAAATATTTGTCATGAGAATTTTCCAATCAACTCCTGTGAAAGAATTTAGAATATCTAGTATACTAATAGCAGACTACATCCAAGAAGACTCCTTTTTTGCCCTCCTGCCTTGCAGTAAAATATGCATGGTTTTTAAAACATAAAAAGTTTCCACCATTTGACAACTTAACAGTCCTTACATTATGCGTTTCCAAGGCTCTGAATTCCCTCAGCCAGGCTTCATAGACAATGTTATAGTTCCATATATGGCTTCAGTTGCAAATAGTGACAGCTGTATAAATTAATTAAAAAAATCCTGATTCTGTTGGCATATCTATTATTAGCTTGCACTCTTGATGATAACTCAACCAAATTTTTTTCTCTTAATTGGAAACATGGTGACAAAAGGACTTTGACAATATAAAAATTTCCCTTGAGTAACAATTTGCATTGTTTAAGATTATAGGCAGAAGCAAGGAAAACTGAACGGAATGCCAATGTCTTGGGGTCTTTTTGTTTGATAAGGATGAATTCTGTTTTGTAAAAATGTGGATGTGTAATCCATGTGATTCTGCAATCTGTATTTGGGGTAAAAATGGGAGTTCATAACCCACTTGAATCTAATGTATGAAATATGATATTCAAGAGCTTTGTAATGTTTTGAACAACCAATAAAAAAAGAATGAATTCTGTGTACTTCAGTGTGCATTAAAATAATAGCCCAGTTGTTATTTGAAGGCATCTCAAAAGTGGTCACAAAACGATTCAAACACAGAATTACCTGAGAGTTAAAAGCAACTGGGCATTGTCAATAACTAACAAGAAGTCTTTGTCTGTCCACCTGTGGTTTGTAACACTAATCCAACCACAGTCAAAAACTCGGAGCTGTTATAGAAAGAGGTATAAGTGGTTGAAAGGAGGCTGTATGTTTTTGGTAATAAACTGAACATTGTTTTAAGGAAGGAATTATCTAGTTGTTTCTGTTGAGATGGGAACTCCAGCAAAAGAGGCATTTTCTATTTATGAATGATCCCCTTTGATCAGTTTCCTAATATGAACTCTCACTTAGCTTTCAGCAGGGCGTGGACATGAGCAGAGTCACTGACTGCAGGAAAATAACATTGATGTCTATGTGAAGAGAGAAGTGACCTACATGTAGAATATGAAGCTTTAATTCAAAGATCACTATGGAACTTCCAATGTCATGAGCACAAAATGCATTCTTCCTAATCCTTTCTTTACATCAGTGTTCTACAATTCCAAGTTTGGGCAAAGGAGGTTAAATGGCTCTGAAGGGGATTATTAAAAGATAAGAACAAGGGCTGGGGATGTGGCTCAAGCGGTAGTGCACTCGCCTGGCATGCATGCGGCCTCAGAACCACATACAAACAAAGATGTTGTGTTCAACGAGAACTAATTAAACATTAAAAATTCTCTCTCTCTCTCTCTCTCTCTCTCTCTCTCTCTCTCTCTCTCCCCCCAAGACTTTCTGTCATATATATTCACATACACATGCACGCATATACATATATATATATATATATATATATATATATATATTTATTTATTTATTTATTAGTTGTAGATGGATACAATATTTTTATTTTATTTATTTTTTTAATGTGGTGCTGAGGATTGAACCCAGGACTTCACACATGGGAGGTGAGTGCTCTACCACCGATCCCTAACCCCAGCCCAAGACTTTCTGTCTTTGATTGAGGGATAAAATTCTGCTTCTGTTAAAATTCACAAAGCAAAAAAGAACACTCTCCATATTTCAGGGATTCACAGACCTGTTAGATCTGCTTGGCCTGGGTGTGGTTAGTGTGTGTCCCCTAGAGGTCCCTGTACTGGAAGCCTTGTCCTCAGTGAAGTGGTACGTGGACCTGGTGGATCATTTCACAGGTGGGATCCAGTGTGAGGTGGTTAGGTCATCAGGAGCATTGTCCTAAGAAGAGATTAATGCAGTTCACTGAGAGTGAGTTCTCCTTAGAAGACTTGTTGTAAAGAGCAAGCCTGGTCCCTGAATCTCCATGGCTTCTTCTCCCACCATGTGATTATGCTGGTAGTGCTACCACCATTGAAGTACGACAGACGAGGCAGGACACCTAAGAATAGCAGGAAGCAGGTTTATTGGCTGCAGCCAGGTTCAAAAGGGGGCTTTTTGCCTTCATCAAATCAACCCTCTGAACCCTGAGTTCAAAAAGTTTTAGAACTTATACCCAGTGTATTAGGGGAGGGGCTATGAGGCTCACAGTGTGTAGAAGTTCATATAAAAACAGTTTTTTTTTTTTATTGTTCCAGGCAACCAATTTAGGCCAAGGACACTCTGTGAACATCAGTGTCTGGGAAAGGAAGAGTCCCCCTCCTCTTTCATCCCAGCAGCTGGCTAGCAGGACCTGAGATTCAGACATCTCTGTGAAGGCTACAGACCCAGGCTCATCACACTCTACCTCCGCAAACACACCCCCGCCTGAAAAACCTGATGTAGAAATTCTTGCTGATAGTCTAAGAACAATTATGCTAAACAGAATTTTTGAGGGTCTCTGGAGAAGCTTAGTTATGGAAGGAGTCTTCTGGGTGGGGGTCTCTGGCCTGCTTCACCATGCTGTGCCATCCATCATGAGTCTCTCACCAGAGCTGAGCAGAAGTCAGTGTCATATCTTGAACGTCCAAACCAGTGGGCTGAATTCACTTTTTTACCCCTATGAAGCATCTGATAGCAGATATTTGGATAGAGCAACAGAAAACAGAGCTAATAAAACAAGATCCCTTCTCCAAAATGGCAACTATCAAGTACAGATATTAAAAAATGAACTCTTAATTTAGTAAATTCCCAGAAGCACCCAGTTTATGTGTAAGTCTGATGAACATCTGTTTTTTCAACTAGTAAAATGGTAGGGTGCAGGCAGGAATCTGCCCTAACTTAAAATATAATTGCTGAGATTAAGAGAATATGTTTAAAATATACAACAAGTATCCGACCCACAGTGCATAATCAGTAAATATTAGTGCTAATTATGATACACGAGGTTCTACTTTCCTCCTAAGATATAAGGGCAGATGTTGGATATTGTGATAAATGATAATACAATGTTTAATGGCCTAAGTGTTGAAATAAATTCCAATCATTTGGGAAAGTACTTTCTTAGATTACCTACCTACCACAAGAAACATTTTCAAATAAAACAAAAAGGATATTCTATGCAGGTACATGGGAAAGTGCCTCATAGTTAAGAATAAATTTATCCCATATTTAAAGTATAAATTGTGGTCATTTTACTGAGAATGAATCCAACACCTCTATAAAACTATAAAACTGATGAACCATGCTCAGCCTGTATCTAGCAACAGCTTCTCAACAGAGACTGGAGCTATCCTTACCTTGAAAGCCAAGATATTTGTCTGTCCTCTGCTGCTTTTCAAATATTTTGGATGTAAACACTTTTGAGGACAAAATGCAGTATCAATCTTCTCATGATGTTATTCTACATACATCATTGAACTGTATTTCCATAAGATATGTAATCTTAGTAAAAGTATATAATTGTTCTGGATAAGTCTGCATTTTATTTGTTTAATGATTGACACTTTAATGCATAAGATACTATGTCAACATTTATTAAATTTTAATTAGAAACATTTGCTTTAAACTGAAAAAAAGCAAACTTTTTTGGCATGTTCCAATACTTTATAAATACTTTATAAACTTTGTGATTTTCGAATGGTTTTTAAGTTATTATATTCAGTCTATTTTCTGTAGGGGAACAATAATATCACCCAATTGTTAATACCTAAGTCCAAAAATTTGCTTTGTTTCACTGTTTTCAGTATTTATTTGCACTTTTCACATTGGTTCTTTGTCCCTCCCACCACATACATTATAAGTGCCTCTGTAGCTATATCTATGCAGCTATGATATACTATTTATATGCCCAAACATTTATACATACCAGCATGCCATAAACTCAACACCATCATCATCACTATTGGACAGGGATTGTACATTTTGCAATACAGCTTTGTCCCTGAAACAATGTATTTTTGACATTTTCTGTCTTAATTACATACAATGCATTTCAGCTTTGTTTTTTGTGATCAATTTTCTTAACTTCTCATGTTTTCAGTTTGAATATCTGTAAAAAGGCAGTCATTAAAACGAGTGCCACATGTGATTGTAAAAAATAAGGTAAATATTCTACATCAGTTACTTTGTCCCTTACTTGGCTCTTGCTTGACAAACAGTATGTGCTCAATAAATGCTACTTACTCTATTCCTACCTTCTGAGTGTCATGAATCTGATGATAGCAAATTCTTCATTCTCTCTCCAAATACCCATGTCAATTCTTTATTATATTTAAACATGAATAGAACAGTCCAATTCCATTGCATCTGTTAGGATGATGATTATCATATTTCTGGATTGCATCTATCATAGATTTAAAGTGGAGCTGTTCCATATTTATAACTTTTGCAATTAATGTATTTTCCAAATGCACACATTCAAAATTCTCCATATTCTTGACGTTCAAAGAGAGAACCAAGGAATAAAGAACATTAAATTCTATCTCATCAAATGTAAGCAGCATATGCTATAGGTATATATAAGATTTTTCACGTTTACACGTTTATGTAATCAGACTGTCACTTGTATAAATACAGTGATAAATTCAATGCACAACAGATAATAAAGGTTCTGTCATAGAGTAAGGGTTTCTCACATTCATTGCAAAAAAATTAACAACTCAGTAAAAGACATTCTTGCTGCTGATGGCTTGTTATGGTCATGATAAGTTCAGTTTCATCCAGAAAAACTGTATCACAACATAGAAGAGCAGCTTGGGTGGTAGAAGGCAGACAAGCACAGCATATTTGTCTTTCATTCATTCATTCCTCTCTTTCTCTCCTTGTTTTAGATTTTTACAAAATTAATTCAAAACTCTATTTCATAAGTCTCATAAGTGAAAGCAAAAAGAAACATAAAAGAAAATAGCACCTAAAGTCTTAGTAAATTAATTATATTGCTTTTTCAATGTGGATATAGTGGGCACTAGAAAAGAAATCAATAGCTTTCTCGATGAAATAACTGAAAATTATCTGACAACAACCTGATGATCAATTAAGAGCTTTTCTCTTTTAAGACTCCTGTTAAAATAGTATTAGATACTCTGCTAAATAATTGAATTCTGGCCTAACAGGATCAAGAGCTCTGCACATCCACTCCTCCGTGAAACTGGTGAAACATATTAAATAAACAAACAAACAAAATGAAAACATGCCTCATATAAACCCTCCAAAAATGGCTCTACATAAAAAAACAAAGGAAGCAAACATATGTAAGAAAATATACAACAATACAGTAGGAAAGTCAGAGTCTGAGGTACTGAGTCAAGATGGTACCTTCCTCACTCCCTCCCAACTCATATGGTTTTTGTTTCTTCATAATTGTTTGCATTTTGCAGAACATTAAATAGAATCACAACAGGATACATATTTTTGAGACTGGCCTCTTTTACTCAATATATGAATTCTGTTAAACAAGCCTGGAAGTATCAGTGGTCATTTCCTTTTCATTGTGGTCTAATATTTCAATAAAAACCATGACAGACTTTGTTTATCTCTTCACAGGGATACTCAGATTGTTTCTAGTTTTTGATATAGAGAGTAAGCTCATATTAACAATTGTATACACCTCTTTATGTTTATACATATTTCATTTTGCTTATGCAAATTCCTAAGAGTGAGATAACTAAGCCACAGGTTGGTATAAGTATATGTTCTACCTTAGAAGAAATTTTCAAAGTTTCCAAATGATTATATCATTTAAAACTACAAAATTAGGAGTGTTTAAAAATTTCCTTCCAAAATGCTTATACCAATTTGACATTCTCATGATAACTATGATGTTATCAGTTATTTTTATCATGTTTCACAAAGGAATTGTTTTGCAAAAATTTTGAAATAAAAAACAAAACCTGTTTCTTTACCAGAGACTAGTTTCAAAAGCAGTATATGTATCCCACATTTTTACATTGGGGAAACTTGTCTTTATTAATCTTAACAATTCTTATACTGAACCATTCACTTTTATGATCTCTCAATGTTAATATGATGTCATTTTTAAAATACTTTTTTATAATTGATCCATGATGTCCCATTGAGTAAACATTAATACCACTCCTCTATTGAACACATATTTGTATTTTTCCAAATTAATTTTTTTCTTTATTTTGGAAAATACAATAAAACATTGTCACATATATCGGTACACATTTACGTGAGTCACATGTGGAATAGATTTATAGAAGTATAATTACCAGTTCAATATATGTGCATTATTTAAAAGTCAGTCATAAAATGGCCAATTTCCTACCAAAAATGCTTATTCTTCCAGTTCTAGCTATAATAAACTAGTTTGCAGCAGCGCACACATCCTACTAGAAAGAATTAGAACACTAAATACAATATTTTAAGTCTGTCTGAGGACATTGCAGGTGACTCAAGGGAGCTGAAGAAATGGGTGGTCATTTTATCTCTCTCGGTGATCTGTGCATTCTGTAGTTGCTTTTATTCTTGAAGCATCCTCTAATTCATGATAAAAATAAGTATACTATGCATTTTATTATTATCATTTCTTATTAATTACGTTTTTGAGTCAAAATAAGGAGCAATGCATGCTAATTGCCTATTAGAGTAAAGAATGTGTTCTTAATCCAGACTGACACTCACGGGTTCTTGGAGAATTGGTCAACTTGCTCCATCCTTGGATCCTCCCTTTTCTTGTAAAATGAAGATAATATCGAACCCTCAAAACTATAAGGAGAAAACATGAGATATAAAGTTTTTAAAGTTCTTTGTGCAAGAAAAGGGCCACTTGGAGAGTATGAATATACTTCCTCAACAAACCTCTCATTTCTTTTGCAGACCTTCCCTCTCTCTGCAGGACAGGGAGCTGGTTATCATTGCTGCATTATTTTGGTTGCTTCAGAGGAAGATACGTTAAAAGCCTTCCAGGTTTTGTTGCTTTCTCTGTGAGGAGCCTGCTTACTCGTTCTTAGTGGGAAGTCTGTTTTATGGGTCAATAATGGATTCTGTTCCCCCGGAGTTTAGTCAATCACCATGGTCTGGGGCACTTTGTGCCTTGATGCTAGCGGTTCAATTCAATGCTTTCAGGCTCTGAGCCCAGCTGGTGAGTTTGCCTGTTTCTCACCTGTGTTATCCAAGACTGAGGAGTTGGGGAGTGCATGCATATCTAGAGGCTTACAAAAACACAGTGATCCTGCATGCAATTGGTAAAACACAAAAGACATTCTCCAGCCTAAACAATTGTGAGGATACCTGGGAGCTATCCCCACCACAAAACCACACTCCTTACCTGCCTTGCAAGCCATAGCATCAGCTGCAAGCTGAGGATAGTCAGCTGTCTCCTGACAGAGCTCTGACGGAACCTGAGAGGCCACAGTCAATGCTACAAGCCCGTCCCCAGGCAAGCTGTCTTGTGATTTCCTGGTTTCACTTCAAAGTAACCCGTGGGTCTGTCTTTGTGCAGTCTCTCCTCCAGGAGCTCTAGGGTCATGTGCTCCTTGGCAAAGACAAGAAGATGAGCTCAAGGTCTGAAATTATTGGGGTCCATTTTTTAGTCGTTGCATTTTTGAACCTGTCACCTTCTGAAGTAGATCCCTTATGATATAAACTCTCCCACTCCCACGCTCAGCTCTGCACTGACATCTGAGCCTCTTCTATTCCTTCTAACACCGATCTCCTTCTGTCTTCTTCCAAAGAATCACAACACATACTACTCTGTACTGTCAGGTCTCAGGCAAAATCTCCATGTTCCATTATCAAATCTGAAATAAAAGTTCCTTTTTCCTTTGAAAATGTGGAACATACACAGGTATGCAAAATAACCAGACTTCAATCTCTCTGTGCTGAATTAGTTATTATGTCTGATCTTCTCTTCAGAGAAAAAAGGGTTATCAGGTGGAAATATCACTTTCAGTTCATTGGGGTTCTTTTTTTACACTGAAGTAGTTGTATGTTGTCACTTTTTGTGGTTTCTAGCAAAACTGCAATTAAAGACTGCTGTTTGTTTTGTTTTGAAGTGAAGTGAGAACTAAGAAAGAAACTCTCCAATCACAAAGTCCTGTAGCACAGGGTTAAACGTAGCTGAAGGAAACATTTTCTAATACATACCCTTTGGAGCTCTCAGAAAGAGTCTCACAAACAAAGCCTGGAACTGGCAATATTGAAATCACTGAAAATATCCCAGGCCCTAATGTAACAAACATCACAATGCAAAGGTCGCTGCATAGAAGAGAATTTAGGTTTTCATCATCATAAGACATCATACCAGCTTAGTGTGAGAAGGCAGAGTGGACACCAGGCATGAGCAGACACCTCAGACAGCTTCCCATCAGCAGCTTCACTCCAGGCGTTTGACAAGCACTGGGAGTCTCCATTCTCCACCACCTGGGTTGGCATTTGCTTAACTAAGATCGTATGAGCAGCTACAACATACACCTCTCTGTGCAGATAACATGAAGGAGCATTGAAAGCATGCCCAACAGTGCCTGTCACAGAGAAAAGGCTGGGAGTAAATGTTAGAGTTTAATAAGAAAGTGATATTAAAATTTTATTTCTGATAAGAGCATTGTTCAGTTTACAAGTATGAGTCCCTAGATATGATTTCCATTGTTAAGCATTTTGAGTTTTTTTTTCAAAATAGCATAATGCATGAGTCATGAAAATAGGAATGGGAAGAAGCAGTGGAGATAATACACTGACGTGTTGTTTTGCACATCTCAGTGTCACAGAATGTCACGTGTCTATCCTGTGTCTCCCAGCATGCCTTGCCACGGGAGAATCTGCACTTAACGGATGTGTACCATAATATGCATGGCACTTAACCTAAAATCCCCATGGTAAAGGCTTATCTCTATGGATTTTTTTTCCTTCAGAAATAACTATGGAACTTTATTGTGTAGAAAATGTTCTGTGAGGCTTAAGCTTTAGGTAAATCTCATCCAACCTTTTGACAGTACCTGTCCTCCTGAAGTTTCTTTCAAGACGCATGTGTTGGTTGGCAGTGCCAAAGGAGCCAGGCTAGCTGCTGACAGGCTGATAGTTACACATTTTATTTTATCACACTTCTGCTATTCCCATGCATTTTTATAAAATAATATTTTGCTCAGTAATAGATTTTTATATATAGATTCATGGATGACTTTGAGCTACTTATGGCAGTGACTTCTTAAATTTGAGATTTTATTAACATCAGGTCAATTTGTATTAAGGCAAGGTATACAGTATCTGTCCTCCTTAATTTTTTACACTCTAAGCATCTTGAACACTCCATTTTATTTTAACAATTTGAAACATTAAGAATAAACTTTTCTATTGGACTGGATTATAACAGACATAATAAGTATGCTCTATCTCTATGCATTTATTTAAATATTATATGTGTCCTTGTCTCCTTACTGTAGATAAATGATCTTGATTTAAGTATGACTTCTGAAATTCAAGATGTTATAAAAGCAATATGCATTCAGGAGAAACTGTTCTTCAAATTGTAAATTTTCCCAGGCTAGATATACACAGTGGGGTAATCTCTTGAAGGGCTGGACAGAGTCTACCAGCCACAGTCATGAAAGAAGCACCAATGGCCAAGGGATTGTCTGCACTATACTGTGTAGTCAACCTTTTTTTATATAGATATTGAATAAATTATATGAGTTATGCAGCACTTTATTACAAGACTGAATTTGTGTTAGATGAGTTTACCCAGCTGCAGCCTAATGTAGTGATATGAACACATGTACAGTAGCTATGCTGAGCTATGAGGCTTGCAACTTAGATTTATCAATGCATTTTTCAATGTACAATATTTTCAACTTTGAATGGTTTATTGGGGTGTAATATCATTCTAAGTCAAGGAACATCTTTACAATGAAACACAATGTTAGAAAGTTGCATAAATAATAAGAGTGTAGCTTTATGGATTTCCACAAGTGTAATGTATGTTGTTTAAAAAGGTCCAGATCAAGAGACAGGACAGTACCATTAGCATGCAAGCCACTCGGTCTCTCCTTTGGTCACTATCCTCCAAAGTCAGCTACCATCCTCGCTTCTAACCTCATGAATGCACTGTAGCTTTTCTCGGTAGAATTTCTGGTTTCACTTCACAATGCTTTAGAATGTACATACAACATATCGGGTTGAGGGATTGCACACTGGTGACCTCTCCACCCTCCACCATTGTCTTTCCAATTCCTTGAGACCACAACAGCTCTGTCTGTTCCTTGAATTGCCAGAAGCGCCTCTGTACTGGGGCAAAGTACTAACACATCATTTCCACCTTTCACTCAGAACTAGAAAATGCCTTCTAAGAATTGCCACCAAGAAGCCAGGGGCAATGGTGCACCTGTATCCCAAGAGGCTGAGACAGAAGGATTGCAAGTTTGAGGCCAGCCTCAGGAACTTAGTAATACCTTGTCTCAAAATAAGAACATTTTTAAGAAGTGATGGAAGGTATAGCTCAGTGGTAAAGTATCCTGGGGTTCAGTCTGTATTTTTTTTTCTTTGCAAAAAAAGAAAAAACAATCTCACCAAGGAAAGCCAGACCTCTCTCATCTTGCCCTTACCTGCATCTTTCCCCTTTGGTCACACCTTCTTCTGTACCTCTCTGGTGCCATCAGCAGTAGATGAATAGTGTTCTATTCAGTTTATCCTAATTTGTTTTTGATAGCAGCATAATTACCTTACAAGCTACTCAAATCTTATACCAAAAAAAGAAAAATACTTCCATGTAATACAGGTAATATAATCTTGAGACCTGTTTTCTCTTTTCCAGCCTGAATACATACTTTTGGTTGAGATCAGGACCTGCATTGATGATAGGACTCAGGAGTAAGTAATTATTTCTGTCTTGTTTGAGAGAACTAACCAAAGGACTGAGATGGGCAAGAAAAACTGTTATAAAATCTTGGTTATGCTTGGCTCTTGATTAGAGATGAAGTAACATGGCTGTTTTCCTTTATCCGTAGCAAGCCACACATGGATCTATCATAGAGTGTTTCTGAATGTTTCTGCATGGATGTTGCTCTCTGGGGTCAAGTTGCAGTCCTTGAAGTTCAGTTGCAGCTATCAGCTATAATTTTAGTCCAGGGACCGGAGTCAGGGCTTTAGTAGACTGTTTGGTTTGGGCACTCAAGAGTTCACACATGTTAAGTACATTCACATTCTAGTAAGTTATTATCAGAACCTGCTAGTTATCCTAGTGATGCATAGAGACGAGGCTGTATGTTCTGGACTAGAGAAGAATGTGCCCAATGTTATAGACATTTTTGAGGCTCAGCTCCAATCACACCCCTTCTGCTGGCCTTGTGACAATTGCTCTGGACCCACTTAAGCAGTTATCTCTGTAAGCTGGCAGCAGGGAAGGGTTTTGCTTTCTGATTCAGTTGTGCTCATCAAGTAGGCTCCTGAGGTGCACAAGGCTCCCCGTGGCTCTTGCTCGCATGGCCCATGGGACTTCTCCAAGGCCTGGCTCCTGCAGTGTGGGTGACTTCCCCAGCATTTGCTTCTGCAAAACACATACTTCCTCTGTGTCCAGGACCTGCAGCATGGGCAGATCCCAGGAGCAGACTCCTGGGGAATGTGCAGGGTCTGCAGTGCCCAGGGCCTATGCTGCACAGCAGCCAATAGCACACAGTGGCCAGAAGCCATCCCCAGAAACTCAGGGAACCAATGGTCCTGGCTTCCAAAGAACGAGGTGAGTCTACAGGATGTAGAACTTTCAGATTTAAAATTTGAATATCCTTGGCCAAGTCCACAGGAGCTTGTCATTCTTTGGGCAAGTACCCTGCACTAGGTAGTTTAGTGGCATCTGGCAGGACACTACCTCCACCAGGAAACTCTGCCCAGAACCCCAAAACCCAGGCTCCAGTGTGCCTTCAGGGCACCTTGGCCACTTCTGTGCCTACAGCAGACCTGAGGTGTGACCTCAGATTTCAGGGTGGTGGCAGAGCTTTAGGCACTCCTTCTTAGCCTAAGGCGGCGGGCTGCTTGTACCTAAGTGCTTGTCCCAGGTTGTTTAGAGTTCTTTTTACTTCTTCAGTAGCCAATGCATTATGGCTCCAATCTTCTGTCATACTTAACAATTCTTCTTATGAAATCTTCCATCTTCACATTTCTATATAGCTTTTCTTTGTTGTTTGTATCCTGACTGGTATGGAGTTAGATTCATTTTTTCCCCAGCTTTATCAAGTCTATTTGACAAATAAAAATTGTATGCACTTCAAAAGGTGATATTTTGATATATATATATATATATATATATATATATATATTATAGGGTGATGATGAAAATTAAGTGAATTAATCAAGCTGATTGACTTATGTAGTATGTTGATATTTATCAGATGTTGAACTACACCTCTCTCACAGTATTGGACAAAATCAAAATATTTCATTTTAGAACCATTTTTAATCAGATAATTCTTAACTGCACAGAAGAATATAAAAGTTCAAGAACTGGACGCTAATTGTTTCCATCTTGGTACATTCCAGAAGGGCCATGGTGATGAAATTTTGTTTAGAATCTTAAATAATAAATGGCCCTGCCTCCATTATAGCTGGGGATAGGGACTTTCAGAATCTACCCTTCTGGAGTTGACCCTTTGGGGTGTATGTTGAGCATAATGTTCCCAGTTGTTATTTCTGTGGTCTTCATGGGGAGGTCCAGATCCACGGGGACTGAAGTGGGATTCCACAGTGTCAAAGCTTAAGCGTTCAGTTTAGAGCGTGGAGCTCGTGACTGTGAGGGTGGGTATCAGGTCAGGGGCTGCTGTTGGAAGGGAGCATCCTCCCCAGGTGAAGCCACAGGATCGGAAGCCTGTTTCAGGGGCCCATCAAGCTGATAGGGGGGTGGTTAATATCCCTCCTGAGTTACTTGGTACATGGAGGATCTCGTAGCTTCTTGTACACTCAGGGTTGACCCTTGATCCTTAATGGGCAGTTAAGTAATGCCTCCTGAGCGTCACTGCTGGGCGCTGCCCCAGGGTTTAAGGTACCAGAGGTCTACTGCTCATTGGCATCTATTCTCATCCTATAACCATGGTCATGTCCCATTGTCTTGCTCTTCGTCCTGTGGCTCCTTTGACAGACACACACACACACACACACACACACACACACACATCTCTCTCTCTCTCTCTCTCTCTCTCTCGTCCTGTGTTGCCTGAGCCTTCAAAGCTACTTCTTTACAAGCTTGGTCCAATTTTTTTTGTTGTTGTTTGTTTTATTAGGAAGGACGGTCTGTGGTCCCTATTCTTTAATCTTGTCTAGAATTTTTTTTTTATAATTTTAATTGTTTTTTACTATTGTTATTTTATCGTGGAGACTGAACTATGAGTGGAATTTTAAATACCTTTTAAAAATAAAGCATTGAGTCACTGTGTTAAGCTGCACTCCCACAGAAGTGGAGAAAAGCAGCATAGTTCACATGGCGAGTGGCCCAGTTGTCAGGTTCCATAGGAAACTTTGTTCCAAAACAGTGTTAAAAGACTATACTTGAAGCTGATGTTTTGAGGGCCAAAGTGGGGGCCCTGTCTCCCATCTAAGGAGATGTAGAACCTCAGTGGACCTTGAGACTCATGGAACTCAGCCAGGTGTTTTCAGAAGTTTCTCCTTAGGTAGGATTCAGACCTTCTTGTTATATCTATTAAATAAAGGAAAATTCTAAAAAGAGGAGTGACCTGTTTTTCTTCCAATGTCCTTTATTTTTCAAGATTTGTGTCGACAGTGACAGTGCAGTGTTGATACGATAGCTGTTGTGGTGACAGTTTTGACGTAAGACTGATGAGCTAGAAAACAGAGATCTCTTTGGTAATTTAAAAGACTTAACACAAGTTTTGCTTTATTTCTCAGGTATGGAAGGCACACTGATGCCATCTAAAAGGAGGAATTAGAACATTTGACTGATTTTTTTAAATTTTACCCAAAATTCTCTTTAAGTTTACCTCTTTCCCAACTCCCAGTGAAATTTTTCAAGTTACTTTTGTCCTGAAAAATGGGATAATTTGTATCAAAAGTCTTAGCAAACCAATGTCTGAAAAGAAAAGCAACTGGTAAAAATAATTCTGCTACACTATTTAGCAGTTGCTCCCCAGTGGTAAAGGTTTATGTCCTTAGAAATACCACAAATGGAACAGGCTACATATTGCAAGTGAATGTTTTCCTTTAGGCACTGAAACTTCCCCAGCTGCATAGTTGTAGTGTCCTTCTGGTTTATAAGTTTCTCAAATACACTCCACCATTTGCAGCAGAGTTGCAAGTGGAAAGCAAGTTTTCAGGGAAGAACAGTGATGAAGAAGTTTTGAGAACGCCAAGTCACATGCTTTTTATTCCACTATTGAAAAATAAAGGAATAGAAGGTAATTGTGAGGGAATATGAACCAGGACATACATTATCAAGGCCTGGGCGAGCTCCGTTTAAAATCATACTTTCTCAGAGACAACACATTTTAAAGAGAAAAATTACTATTTATATAAACAGTGTTGAGCACAGCACAGATCATTTGGCTTCCTTTTCAGTTTATGAAATATGACTGAGTGCTTAGTCTATTGGGCGTATGGGTGTATGGATGTGTTTGCTGTGTCCATATGTTTGGGGAACATTTTGTATTCATTTAATCATATATTACTCCATGCAGAATTCTGTCTTGGAAGATTACACAGTGCGTATAAAATAATGTCATTGCTGCTCCCACAGGGGAGGGGGAAATTGAGGAAAAAAATGCAGGAAAAGATGACACTCAAATTTATCATGTTTATGATTTTCTTTGAGATAGAAAATCTTATCCTTTTTTTGTCTTATATGAATCTCATTAGAAGCAAAGAGAACAACTGAAAGGATTCAACATCAGATGATTTGAAATTTAATTTCTACTCAATAATCAAGGCAAGAAACTTAATCAAATTTTATATGACCCTTTATCTACAAATAATAATCATAATCCTTAGCCGTAGGTATTTTAACATAATAAATAAGGTAATAGGAGAACAGTTGCCTACCATATTACCTGTCTTATACCAAGTTTTAAAATACAATTGTAGTTGAATCAAATACAATTTGAATTAGATCTTATATGATAAGGTCCAAAAATTTAATCTTACAAACTAATATTCTTTTATTTTGTTGGCAATGTTTTTGGAATTCTGGGCTATATTGATGTTCAGTAATAATCAGAGTGAATAAAATGGGAATAAGAGTGATTTGAAGGTACCCATACTTATCGATATATACATGTCAAATTACACTGTGAACTCCACACTTAAGAACGCTAAAATGATGAGAATATCAAAACAATATACAATAACATTAAAATTGAAATACTATGATACTACTAATAGTAATATAAGAATTCAGAGAGAAAAGACATGAATGCTAACATTTTTTTTTATTTTTGTCATCTAAATCTTTTCTTTTTTTTATTGGTTGTTCAAAACATTACAAAGCTCTTGACATATTTCATGCATTAGATTCAAGTGGGTTATGAACTCCCATTTTTACCCCGTATACAGATTGCAGTATCACATCGGTTACACATCCACATTTTTACATATTGCCATACTAGTGACTGTTGTATTCTGCTACCTTTCCTATCCTCTACTATCCCCCCTCCCCTCCCTTCCCATCTTCACTCTCTACCCCATCTACTGTAATTCATTTCTCTCCCTTGTTTTGTTTTGTTTTTTTTTTCAGTTCCCCTCACATCCTCTTATATGTAATTTTGTATAACAATGAGGGTCTCCTTCCATTTCCATGCAATTTCCCTTCTCTCTCCCTTTCCCTCCCACCTCTCATCCCTGTTTAATGTTAATCTTTTTCTAATGCTCTTCCTCTCTGCTCTGTTCTTAGTTGCTCTCCTTATATCAAAGATGACATTTGGCATTTGGTTTTTAGGGATTGGCTAGCTTCACTTAGCATAATCTGCTCTAATGCCATCCATTTCTCTGCAAATGCCATGTTTTTGTCATTTTTTAGTGCTGAGTAATACTCCATTGTGTATAAATGCCACATTTTTTTAATCCATTCATCTATTGAAGGGCATCTAGGTTGGTTCCACAGTCTAGCTATTGTGAATTGTGCTGCTATGAACATCGATGTAGCAGTATCCCTATAGTACGCTCTTTTAAGGTCTTCAGGGAATAGTCCAAGAGGGGCAATAGCTGGGTCAAATGGTGGTTCCATTCCCAGCTTTCCCAGGAATCTCCATACTGCTTTCCAAATTGGCTGCACCAATTTGCAGTCCCACCAGCAATGTACAAGTGTACCCTTTTCCCCACATCCTCGCCAGCACTTGTTGTTGTTTGACTTCATAATGGCTGCCAATCTTACTGGAGTGAGATGGTATCTTAGGGTGGTTTTGATTTGCATTTCTCTGATTGCTAGAGATGGTGAGCATTTTTTCATGTACTTGTTGATTGATTGTATGTCCTCCTCTGAGAAGTGTCTGTTCAGGTCCTTAGCCCATTTGTTGATTGGGTTATTTGTTATCTTATTGTCTAATTTTTGGAGTTCTTTGTATACTCTGGATATTAGGGCTCTATCTGAAGTGTGAGGAGTAAAGATTTGTTCCCAGGATGTAGGCTCCCTATTTACCTCTCTTATTGTTTCTCTTGCTGAGAAAAAACTTTTTAGTTTGAGTAAGTTCCATTTGTTGATTCTTGTTTTTAGCTCTTGTGCTATGGGTGTCCTATTAAGGAATTTGGAGCCCGACCCCACAATATGTAGATCAAAGCCAACTTTTTCTTCTATCAGACACAGAGTCTCTGATTTGATATCAAGCTCCTTGATCCATTTTGAGTTAACTTTTGTGCATGGTGAGAGAAAGGGATTCAGTTTCATTTTGTTGCATATGTATTTCCAGTTTTCCCAGCACCATTTGTTGAAGATGCTATCCTTCCTGCATTGCATGCTTTTAGCCCCTTTATCAAATATAAGATAGTTGTAATTTTGTGGATTGGTCTCTGTGTCCTCTATTCTGTGCCATTGATCCACCTGCCTGTTTTGGTACCAGTACCATGCTGTTTTTGTTACTATTGCTCTGTAGTACAGTTTGAAATCTGGTATCGCTATACCTCCCGATTCACACTTCCTGCTTAGAATTGCTTTTGCTATTCTGGGTCTTTTATTTTTCCATATGAATTTCATGATTGCTTTGTCTATTTCTACAAGAAATGCCGTTGGGATTTTGATTGGCATTGCATTGAACCAATAGAGAACTTTTGGTAATATTGCCATTTTGATGAACAGGGTATATTTTTCCATCTTCTAAGATCTTCTTCTATTTCTCTCTTTAGATTTCTGTAGTTTTCATTGTATAAACCTTTCACCTCTTTTGTTAGGTTGATTCCCAAGTATTTTATTTTTTTTTGAGTATATTATGAATGGGGTGGTTTTCCTCATTTCCATTTCAGAAGATTTGTCGCTGGTATACAGGAATGCCTTTGATTTATGTGTGTTGATTTTATATCCTGCCACTTTACTGAATTCATTTATTAGAATGCTAACATTTTTAATGGTAGTTTTTCTGGGTGAAAATATAGGTTAGTTCTTTGCAAATAATAATAATCCTGTTTTACATTCTAATAGATTCCTGTATCTCAAGAGCTCCATGCACTGTGCCATAGAAGATCTAGGGATGACATTTGAGTTGTGATCTTTGAAGGAAGAATGGTTTTTCAATTCAAAAACAGAAGATCTGTCAAAGGTCATGAAACACCATAAGAAAAGATAGACAAAAAACAGTGAGAACTAATGACATTTAGGAAAAATTAATCCAGTTTCACAGCACTATATTCATACAAAAAATATTCATTGAATTCTTCTAGAAACTATGCACTCTAGTAGGTACAAGCAATGTGTATTTTATAGTTATGGGGGCAGTGTTCTGAATGTGTCAATTAGGAAAATATTTTAATAATTTATTGTCCAGATATTCTGTAAATTTTGTGCTTCTTAAGTTAAATTTTATTTTTAACTTACAAACAATAATTATACAATTTATAGGATACAATGTGATGTTGCAACACACATATCCTTTTTGGAATTATTAAATCAAGGTCACTAGCATATCTACCACCTTAAACACTAATCATTTCTTTGCCCTGCAAACATTCAAGTTTTTCATTCAGTGATCTTGAAGCCTACATTATTGCTAACTGCTTGTGTCCCACTGTAAAATACAGAACCAGGACATTCCTCCTAGCTAACTGTAACCCTGCATGTACATGCTGATCAACATGCACCCTCTCAGCCTCTGAGATCCATCATTCTGCTCTCTACTTCTGTGAGTTCAACAGGTTTATATTTTACATTTACCTGAAATTATATGTTATTGGTAACTCTGGGTTTGGCTAATTTAACCTGGAATAATGTCTTCTTAATCCATAAAATATTGCACATGACAAAATGCGTTGTTTTTCAAGGCTGTCTAGTAGTCTACTAGGTTTGTATGACCCATGTCTTAAAATCCATTCATTCTTTGATGAACTCTTCCATTGTATCCATTTCTTGGGTTTTATGAATAATGTTGACCTAAACATGGGAGTAAAAATATCTCTTTGGCATCCTGATTTCAATTCCTTATTCCTTTGGTGTAAGCCAGTGGCAGGATTGCTGGATTACATGATAGACCTATTTTTAGTGTTCTGAGAGTTTGAGAACTCCATACTGTTTTCTAAATTATGCAGCAAAAGAAACAATCAGTGAGATGAATAGAGAGCCTACATTTTGGGAGCAAATTTTTACCACTTGCACATCAGATAGGGCATTAATATCTAAGGTATATAAAGAACTAAAAAAGCTAAACACCAAAAAAAGCCCAGTAAATAAATGGACCAAGGAACTGAACAGACACCTCTCAGAAAATGATATACAATCAATCAACAAATATATGAAAAATGTTCAACATCTCTAGCAATTAGAGAAACGCAAATCAAAAACTACTCTAAGATTTCATCTTACTCCAGTCAGAATGGCAGCTATTAAGAACACAAACAATAAGTGTTGGCACACTCTTACATTGCTGGTAGGACTGCAAGTAGGTGCAGCCAATGTGGACAGCAGTATGGAGATTCCTTGGAAAGCTGGGAATGGAGCCACCTTTTGTCCCAGCTATCCCACTCCTTGGTTTATACCCCAAAGATTTAACAACAGCATACTACAGGGACACAACCACCTCAATGTTTATAGCAGCACAATTCACAATAGCTAAACTGTGAAACCAACCTAGATGCCCCTCCTTAGATGAATGGATAAGGGAAATGTGATATATATGCACAATGGAATATTAGTCAGCAATAAAAGAATAAAATGATGGCATTTGCAAGTAAATGGATGGAGATGAAGAATATAATCCCAAGTGAAGTAAGCCAATCCCCAAAAACCAAATGCTGAATGTTTTCGAATGTTTTCTCTGATATAAGGAGGTTGGTTCATAGGGGGGTTGGGAGTGGGGAGCATGGGAAGATTAGACGAATTCTAGATAGGACAAAAGGGTGGGAGGGAAAGGGCGGGGGCATGGGGTAAAAAAAGATGCTGGAATGAGATGATATCATTACCCTAAGTATATATATGAAGACATGAATGGTGTGAATATACTTTATAAACAACCAGAGATATGAAAAATTATCCTCTTAGGTGTGTAATATGAATTGTAATGTATTCTGCTATCATATATAACAAATCAGAATTTAAAAAAAAAACATGACCAGAAAGTCTTGTTCACCTTGTCTTCTGTTTTTAAATCCTTGGTAACATCTTTGTAACTAATCCGCCTGCATCAAATTTATACTATTTTCAGTTTTCTGACTTTTATGACAATAAACTAGTAACAATGGGACTTTCTCTGTGTGTTTAGTGTAGATGAAAACTGAAAGGATGTCATCAGGCCGGAGAAGATTTTAAGCTGATATTCATTTTATGATTATATTATCTCCTTAAATGCAAATTGAAATTTTGAATACAATAAACATAATTTACGTTATGCATGCTTAGAAGATTTTTTGTTGAAATGCAAAGAAAACGAAAAGTGGATGTGTCACAAGTTTTAAGGCCAGCCTCAGCAATTTAGGGAGTTTCTACCTCAAAGCAAACAATTAAAAGGGCTTGGGATAGAGTTGACTGGTAGAGCCCCACTGGGTTCAAGCCCCAGGACCATAAACAAACAAACTAAAAGATGTAAGAAAGAATAGGTGTGATAATGTGAACTGCTTTTAAAGTTTATCCTTATGATAAGGTGGCAAACAGTTTTCAATGAACAAAGTAATATGGGAGAAAAATTTTGACATAAAAGTATATTTCTTATAATAGTACCTGTTTTAATTATACAGTTATTGAAATTAACAAATGTAACCATGCTGATCAATGTGTAGTTGAATATTAATTACATTATCATATGTAGTTCTGTGATATTTTTTTGTGTGTTTGTTCACTATTTAATCTGTGATTGGCCTGAGATAATGCATCATGGTAAAATAAAAACTGAATATTTTGCTTTCAAATTATGAAATATATTATATAAGACTTAAAGTATAAGAAGTCTCTATATTGAACATTTCAACAAATTGAAAATATAGAAATAAAGAACATTAACTTGTAAGTATAAGTTACAAGCTTATGGACATGTAAAACACTGACCTACTGAACATACAGGTGCTTAACACAGTATGAAATAAAAATACATTAAAGCATTTTCATTGCAACTTCTTAAGTTACTTTAAAATATAAACACACACACACACACACGCACACACACATAAATACTCAAATTAATTCTTCCAGTGATGAAGAAAGTTACAGTGAAGAAAGTTACAGCTTGAGACTTTGATATGTAAGGCAATAAAACCTAAACGTTTCATTGGAGTTAAAAAAATACTATACTCCTCTGAGGATTTTCTTTCGGATTTGGCTACTTGTTTGTAAATTTCAACAAATCATATGAGCTGCTATTTACTACTAATTTGTTTATGCCAAACACTACTCCAAGGTTTCAAACTGCAGAATGCTCACAGCTCAGTCTTGAGAAATATTGCCACTCTCTCCATCTTTTAGAGGATAACGCTGAGGAAAAGAGAATTTAGGAAATTTCTTACAAGTAATTTATTGGATACAGGCAGAGTGCTGTGGCTTGCTACTCTTTACTGGCAGGTAACAAAATATTACACCAATGCACACACCTGTGTGCATTTAAAAGTGCTTAATTAAAACACCTGCTAACAATGTGAAACAATGTGAGAATACTCCAATGTCTAAATAAGGTAAAAACTTCAGGCTGTCATATGGCACTGTAAATGTGTTCAATAACAAAAGCATGTATTCATATCAATTTTATTAATTTTACCACCAATAATGACTTACAAAATTGTCAATAATCACTTTTAAAAGCACTTTAATCGAAGCCAGTTGCCAAAGAAAAAATCATATTTATTATATCTAATAGCACTAACCATAACAGAAATATTTCTATTAAGTACAAATAATTAAGGAAGTTATAAAGAACTTCATTTTGATCATGGATAATTGACATTAGAATTTTATTTCAGTCATCTTGTATTGTAAAATGCCATCTTGACGAAAATTTGTTTCAATTAGCCATTTAGTAAAATATATGCTATTTATTTTTTATTTAATTCAATTTTTCACTATTGATATTTCATTACTTTAAAAGCTTTGCTTAAAAATCCATAAATCAAAGGTTATGAATTCATGACCTGAGTGCAGAATCTAGCCAATAGATATGTAATATTGTTCTGCATAGTCTTTTATTCTTGCTTGGGTTTGGTTAATACTTTAAAATAGATGTTTCATAAAAATCCAACTGTCTTTAAATTTATGAGAAAAATCAGATTAAAAGATCTAATAATGGCATTTTAGACAAAGACTCAGTAGTATTATCTCCATCAAAATTAACCTGTCCAGTCTCCTGAAGTTTCTACCACTCCTCCTTTTATAATCATAGATCATACATATTCCTACTTAGAGATGTCAATCGATTTTTAATAGTTTTTAATTAAAATATGACACAAATGGAGATTTATGCACATATCAGAAGTGCAAGTTCAGTGATTCGTCATGAAAAGAGTCTTGTGGACATACAACTACCAAGACTAAGAGCTGGTCACCACTAACTCTTTCCCCAAATAACCACCATCCTGACCTTTATACCATAGATTAGTTCATTCTGTCTTTTAACTTCCTATGGTTTTATCCAGACAGTATACTTTAATCAATGCTATTCTTCTAAAATTGACTTGTCTCATTCAATTGGATGAAAGTGAGATTATGTTTTCTGTAAGATGTGATAATTACATAAAATCACATACATTTTATTTATGTATCTGTCTTACTGTTGGAAGATGTTTGCCATATTTATAGTTGAGGATTATGAATAGAACTTCTATAAACATCATTCTACTTGTCTTTTTGTGAATATGTTTGTCCATTTGTGTTAATTTTATGGGTTAAATTTCTGGGTGATTAGATAGGCTTGTGTTTGTTATGTTCAGCTTCAGGAGAGACTGGTTGGTAGTTTCCCAAACAGTTCATCAATGTACATGCATCCAGGATGAAATTTCCAGTTGCTCTATAATCTCACAAGTGCTTGTCATCGATGTTTACATCTGTTATACACATGAATTCGTCATTCATTATGTATTCAGTGATATCATGTGAATTTGCATTTCCCTAACATTTAATGTAGTACGGAAATTTTCATGAATTTATTAGATTTTTTGTTTGGTTTACTTTGTTTAGTGCCTATTTAATTTTCTGGTCACTTTCAGCTCATTTTCTGTTGGGTTCTCTGTCTCTATAGGGTTTATGTATATACTTGTTATGTATGTAAATTACATGTGTGTTTGTATCTTTATTTGACTATCTCATATATATTTTGCAAGCAACATTACCCAAACCTGACTTCTTTTATACAAAGTCAATATCCTTGTTCTTATGAACAAAAACCTACAACTTTAATGGATTCCAATTAATCAATCTTTTCCTTCATTCCCAGTACTTTCCATGTGTCATACAGAGCAATTTACCTACCTCAAGATACCCTCCTGTATTTTTAAATGTTTAATTCCTCTGTAAATCAATTCAGTAATCTTGGATTTGATTTAGTATAATATGTGATATAAAATCAAGATCATCCTTCATTTTCCCTAATAAATATCTATTTTCACATTTTACATTTCAGTATGGAATATGTTATGTGGCTTACTTCTCATCAGAATCCCCTAGGATACAGATGTTTTGGCTTACATATTTGACACCTGAGGGCTGTATTTATAATTACAGCTTAGTGAGACACAGAGGCAAAGATAAATGGCTACTCCGTGAGAATGTTGAGTCTTTATTGCGGCTGTCTTCTTCGTAGGTTTGATAGTTACAAATGTTCAGAAAGAAGACATGTAATGATCATTTCAGATTATTTATTTTATCTGACAATAAGACTAAACCATATTTTCATCATTGATTTATTTTTCCATTTGACATGCTGCTCTGTACACAGTAGTAATAAATCAATAATTATTAAAAATTGGCTTTAAATGGCATCTCATTTGAATCGTAAACTAAAAATCTCATTTTATCTACTAAAATTGAAATGCCCTCCTGCTTAGACTAATAGTAGACATCCTTACTCACATTTTTAGGGGAATAAATGTAGATAACAGGTGTTATGGTATGAAACATACTGTGACCTGTTGATGAGGTAGTATCATTAGACCTGCATATTAAATTACTGGAGGGTTAGAAGTCACTTTCCTCCTTACTTTTAGTGGTGAGAGTATGGAAAAATTCGCATATTGCATATAAGAAGACAGACTGTAAGTATCAATGAATGTTGGTAAATGTCATTGGATATAAATATAGTAAGAACATTTCTTCTAGACTCTCAAATTACTAATAAGAATATTAATTAATGATAATTAATAGTAATTAATATAAATGATAATAGAAATGATAAAACATTAATTATCACCAAAATTGACAAAATCTAACACCACCTAAAACATATTTATTTATTTGTTTGTTTGTTTTTGTCTTCTCCCCGTAACTGGCAAGAACCGTAGACAGGTTTTTTTTTTTTTTTTCTTTCATGGCATTGCTATATGACCCAAGTGTATTGGCACTCAGTAAATATATTTTTGTGAATAAATATAGATAACAGGAAATATCCACAGTAATACAGTCAGATAGACGTTTGGAAAGACATACTTAGTATCTCATAGTAGAAAACTTTTTCTCTCACTGTAGGAAATGGTGTCTATTTCCCCACCATTCTAAGTGGATCTCAGAAGTGAGTTAGTGAGTTTGCCATTTCTAATATAATAACATTGAGAGATGAACAAAAAACACATGCTTCTCCAATCTTGGGAGATGGGACACCGCAGTATGTTTCATACCACACCACCTCAGAAGATGGAGTGTCCATGATTGCTACTGGTGTTCAGTAAACATCAGAGACTCAAACATGTTGCTTTGGAAATATGTTAGCTGACAAAGAGGAAATCCACAGGCGAATCACCTTCCAGAGGCATTCTGTACATCACATCTAATGAAATTCACATTACTGTATAACATGACATTAGTTATGCTTGGTACCAGAAGTCAAAAATAGACACTGGAGCCATTTCCTTTATTTGAGCTATAAAATTAAATCAAATATTTTTCTTACTCTATTTGGAGTGTGAGTTCCAATAAGAGAGGGAACAAAATGAAGGTTCCAGTGACGTGGGTCCTTCAGGTTCAATGCTCAGAGGGAAGACATGCCTTAAAAAAAGAACACCTTCTCCATAGGAGGAAGAACTCAAAACACTCCTAACTTCCATTTATCTTACTATAACATGAAGAAAACATTCATCTTCTGAAAATTCTAAGTCATCAACTGATTTTAACATGTGTTTGAGACCAGAATTTTCATGGCCTTCTCCACAAGAATAATGTTAAGAACATTTTTTAAATTTATTTTAATTAGTTACACACAACAGTACAATGATCTTGACAAATCATACATTTGAATCAAAAGGGATATAATTTTTTGAGGGACTTAAACCAATATTAGAGAATATGTGCAAGGAAATTCCAAGGGATATGAAGTGTAAATGAGTGAACAACATAAAAATGCCTTTATAAATGAGTTACAGATCCACATACATTACAAATATTGGAATTAATAAAGAATGCAAATTTATTAGGTTGTTAATAGGTTAATAACATAAAGTAGATATTAAATAGGATCAAGAAATAAGAGATTACTAAGATGAAACAGAATTATTAGAAAAATATTTAAATCGCAATTTATATTTTAAGGAATGAAAATATAAATGTTTATGTATGGATACATGCACAGTTAGTCAAAGTTACAATCTGATGAAATTAATCAGCATAGAAAACAGAGATCAAATACATGAAAAATAAGAGTAAAAAACACCATTAATAGAGTGAGTCTACATATATTTATAGAGAATAATTAAATCACATGGTGGAGAAAAATTGGAGTGGAAAATACTTAAAGATATATTGATACAGTATCTTAGTCCATTTTCTGTTGCTATCACAAAATACTTGAGGTCAGATTCAAAGTTTTGGAAGCAGGGACTTTCAAGATCAGACAGCTACATGTGGTGAGGGTCTTAAATCTGTATCATAACATGGGGGTGCCATCAACTGGTGGGAGAATGCACCAGAGTGGTGAGTAGTCACATGTGGAGAGACACCTGTGTTAGATACAGACCTAGGGGAGTTGTGAGGCTCCCTGAATCACCCCCTCTCATGTTAATGAACCCAGCCCCAGAAGAGTGAGAATGTGTACTGTTAGGAAAAGCTTCAGTACTGCCAAAGACCCCAGCACCTCTTTAAGGCACCACCACCCACACTGCCACACTGGGGACCATAGTTCCACTATATGAAGTGTTGGTGGACAAGCAATATCCAAACCAGAACATAGAGACTCTCCTAGAATTAACAAACAGCACATACCTTTAGATTCCTACATCCCCAAAAGTCACCAGCCATTAGTAAACAAACGAGTGCTTTTGATTGCTTAATTATGATGATGTAAAATATCAAAGTCAAATAGAAGATTTGAAAAGCAGAGATAAAGGTCAATGAGTATATGACACACACCAAAAAATTTAGACTGGTAACACTGGCCTCACTAACAAGAGTATAATCCAAGTTACTCTGTAATGTATACAAAGGGCTGATTAAAAAAAAAAAAAGTATTATCTTAAAAACAGAATACATGAGAATAAAAAACAATCTAGGTTAAAAAACTTGAGAGATTGCTTTACCAATACATGCATATTAATATAACTCCTAAAGAATATAAATTAGAAAGGAGATAAAAGATCCCAGAAGCAAATATTCAAATATTAATAATAATAATAATAATAATAATAATAATAATAATATTTAATTTGTAAGAACTATAGATCCCAAATAAGAAATAGATAATTGAGATTTAAAATGTTTAAGCTCCATTAAAATTCAGGGGATAAATAATATTGATTCGTTTAACAATTATATTTTAATTTTTAGTTAATTAATTATGTGTATGAATGTATACCTATGTTAGAATTTCTAGAGCACTCACTAACATATGCCAACTTAAAATTTTCTAACTGGTAGTGATGAAAAAATAGAATAAACACACCAGAAACGGTTAACAAAAAACATAAAAAGTGGGCAGGGTTGTGCCAGTGGTGGAGTGCTCGCCTAGCATGTGCAATGCCCTGGGTTCCATCCTCAGCACCACATAAAATAAAGTAAGGACATTGTGTCCAACTACAAATAAAAAAATAAATATTAAGAAAACATAAAAATCAAGAGCTAGCCAAGCATAAACCAGTCACAAAATTATTCTTGAGTTGAGCATGCTTATTTCAATAAAGGGTAAGTAATATTAAATCCATGTGCTGAGTTTATTGAATTTTGGAAATCATTAAAGGTAGTCCTAGGAGTGATGAAAATTATTTGTCTGAAAATTTACACTATACCTAAAATTTTCTCTTTAGTTTAGTAATTATGCATGTACACAATTATCACCTCAAGTCTGCGCAAGGCAATCTGTCTCTTTTTATATCTTCTAAGCATTCATTAAAGAGCAGAAAACAAGGCATTCTTCCAGATTTCTTTTTCCATGAAATCTTGACTGAAATTCACATGTATTTCATAGAGTTCTTTGGTTCATAGATTTTTAGTTCAAAACTCTATGTGATTTTTTTAAAAAACATTTTAAACATGTTCTAGTGTTGGGGATTGCAAAGGGGCCTTGTTCATTCTGAGCTCACAATCTCCTGCTGAGCTACATCCTCAAACCTCAATTCTAATTTTTAATGCAGTTTTTCTACCTTTCTTTCCTTTTTCTATCCATCCTTTTATTTGGGGCATGAGGCACCTTGATATAGCTTACCTTCCATCCACATTAATGCAAGGTCAAGTTAAGCTCACGAGATGGCATTTAACGCCTGGATTCTGTAGTAAAAAATCTAACAGGAATCCATCACCTAAAGCCTAAGAGAGTGACAGAATTTATTATCATTCTTTCTCAAACTCCAGCTTTATTTATTTTGTGAACAGTCTAAAGAAAATAGCAGAGCAAATGGGCAACTCGGTGAAGAATCACTTTTCAATTATGTAGGAAACAATTTGTTAGTGTCAGAATATGGAAGTGGAGCAAGTTCAGTTTGTTCTAAACAATCATTTTTAAAAATTAGATGACATGAGAAATTACCACAGTTGCCAGCTTAAAAAAATTCTGCCTCCTATATACCCAGGGAGGCTATACAGGTGTCAAGCCGGGAATCCAGGTCTCATCAACCGCAGTCATGAGAAAACACGGTATACCAGAAGTCATGCACATTGCACTACTAATCACCTGATCTTCATTTTGAAGAGGTTCTATTTGCTGCCATGCCTTTTTTTTTTTTTTTAACACAGACAGTAGGAATCCAAATTGACTGACTTTCATCCTCTTGAAAACCAAGAGTTAGATGGAACAAGATCTCGGAAAAGCCTTACCATACAAGAGCACGCACCATGGCAGTAAATCAAGCAGGGAATCTCTTTTCAAGGAAATTGGAGTTTAACTGAGAAGAGGAGATTAAAAACTGGCAGCAACGCCTAGCAAAGCAATTATAAACAAACTCTGGAAATATTTTAAAAAATCTCAAATTAATGGGTGAATTATTGCACAGATGAATGCGTTGTGGCCTATTAGTTTTCTGTTGGTGCCATAACTAATCCCCACAAATTTAGGTTTCTAAAACAACCCGAGCTTATTATTTCACATTTCTGGAGTTTAAAGTTTGGATGCAGGGCTCACCTGATTAACATCAAGGTGTTGGGCAAGGTGCTTTCTTATTGGAGGCCCTGGGGAATTATCTGTTCCCAGGGACACTGAGACTGCAGGCCTATCTAGATCTGAGCACCACCAGGGAGATTCCTTTACTCCTAAGGAATGAACGGTCCCTTTGGGTGTTTTCCATAAGCTCCGAGAGGCCTCTATCTGACCCTTGCACTTGGTCCTACCTCTCAGAGCCTGCAACAGCAAGCCAAGTCGGAAAGCTATTGGAATGATTCTGATGCCCCCTGTCTCTTGTCTGTCTTCTGTGGCATCTTTATGACCCCACTTTAAGGGCTGTGTGATTAGATTGAATTCACCCTGATAATCTTGGATTATCTTATTTTAAGATCTGAAAAGCCCTTTTGACATGTGACATGCCATATTCACATGTTCTAAGGATTAGGGCACTGGCATCATTGGGCTGCTAATGCGACCATCACAGAAGGTAGTGTCTATATCTCCCACAAAAGTGAGTGAGCCAAATGTATCCAAAGAAAGAGAAAATAGACTTCCTGAAGGAACCCAGCCTGGGAAGATCCAGGCGACCAAAAGCAACTCCTGAAGAAAAGGGCCATCGGAGTGGTCCGATGATCTGGGCAAGCAGTCAATGCCTCTTGTGTTCACCATTCTTCCTGTGAAGAGGTATTTGGTGAGTTAGTGGGCTGAGAAGACCTTGGAACTCGTCTCGCTTAACTCCCTTTTTTTAATTAAAAAAAAGGTAAATTTTCTTCAGAAGAATAATGAATTATCCATAGTCACACAAAAACTGGTTTGCAGAGGAACCAGATGCATATATATATGATTTATATGCATCATATATATATGCATCATATATATTATTTACAGACACATATTGATACATAAGATTATATATATGTACATATATGTATGTGTGTGTGTGTATATATATATATATAGAGAGAGAATATATATATGTGTATGTGTGTGTGTGTGTGTATATATGTACATATATATATATATATATATATATATATATATATATATATATAGTGTGAGAGAGAGAAAGATAGAGAGAAGTGTATATAACCTTATGTGACCCGCCACTGAGTTCTTTCCATTCTAGTGCATTCCAGAGAATAGAATGGATCCTACTATTCTGTCCATCCCTATTCCAATGGTAAAGGAACCTGAGTCCTCACAAGTGTTTGGTATTGACTCCCTTGATGTGTGTCCCCTGACAGTTGCTCACTGTCTAATCCAGTACTCTACTATCTTTTACTTGGTTACCCCATGGTGATTTGTGAAGTTTGTACTTAAAAATTGCTTTAATTTTATCTAATATAAAATGACACAGAATTTCATGGTACATGGAAGAGACTTTCCATATTTTATAATCTGTTTCCTTTACAGAAAATCAAATAATTCCTAACTCCTACAATTCAAGATTATATTATGTTCTTTAATAAGATTCTTGGCTCATCAGATAACATGCTTGTAGTGAATTTTTGAGATCCAGTGTTCCTTTAATCGCCTATTACTTGTTTTTATTATGCAACTAGAAATTTATATTTTAATATTTGCACAATTTTCCAAAATTATTTATGAAATCCCCTTCTGTGCCTAGCTTGTATTGATCACAATGAACAAGCGGGAGTCTTAGGCCATAGACTAGAGCAGGGATTAAATTCTTGTTTAGGTATGGAATCGGTGAACTTGCTATGTTATTTAAATTCCCAGAGCCTCAACTTCCTCATCTGTAAAATGAGAACAGAGCCATCCAAGTACACTGCAGTGTGAATTAATCAGCATCACAGACATAAAAGCTTCCAGCACACACTACTTGATCAGTCTTTGTTCTATCCTGATGTCTCCATTTTTGGGTGCGTGTTCTAACAAACTCTGTGGTGAATTAAAAAAACAAAAAAAAAATGAAGGAGAGACCCAGATTCCAATTCACAAAGACCGTGTTAATAACCATTCATTAATGAAGCTTTGAAACAATTGTGTAAAGAAAATATTAGGGTAAATTTCAGAACCTTGCGATTCCCCTTGTTGTCTCTGTAATGAGATGTGTTCTCAGAATGCAATCATACATTCTGCAAATGGCTTGTGAATGTCAGCTAATCTTGTTTTAATTAGAGCAAATAAGACTGATGTGAGGGAAACTTTCAAACTTTAATGTTGAATTCCTTTCAAGTGTAAAATGCAGTAAAAAATTACTTTTTTAAGTGAGAAAGAAGACAACTAATGAGTCACCAATCTCAGGAGAGGAGGGGCAGCACTCTTTTGAAGCAAGAAGAAAAATAAATATTTTTATACTGTAAATAACTTCCCTGTGAGAAAGTAGATAAAGTCAAATTCCAAATTTAAAAACATAGAGCAAAAATAATGCTTTTTATACTAATTATAAAGAGCAAAATGTTTGGATGTTTTGTGTTCCAAGGAATCCAAGCTCCTCCAGGTAGTGAAGCTGCAACCTGTTAGGAAAACACGAGGAAACTCCCTCTTCTTTTGAGCAATGATAAGAGACAAACTCAAATGGCCCCAACCCCAGTTCTTAAAAGTCTCGTGTCCTTTGTTTTAGCAGAGCTGAGCTCAGACTGAGGGTCTTGTAGAGCATCTTCCCTATTCTGGTAGCTGGGCCTGAAGTCTTCCTTACATGTTTAACTTTGTCCAGGGCATTTAAAAAAATATTTATACTTAGAAATTGGATTAGGAGAAAAATAACATATTCTCCCCTCAAAAGTATAATAGTAATTATAGTAATGAATATGCCTGTTGCAGGCAGCCTTGTATATGGGAACCCACACTGGACACTGATTACCAGATTTTGACTCATAATTCGGTGGTGTCATATGAACCATTCACTTAGCCTTAGGAATCTCAGGGACCCATAGACTCATTATTTCCTAGTGCTGAGAAATGTACTGAGAATTTCTAAAACCCATCTTAAAATACAATTAAACATAACACATGTAAACCAAATTGTAATTATTTGTTGAGTGAAGCATATGACTTCCCAGATCTTTCTTTTAGCAGCTATCCTGTCCCATTGTAGTCCAGTGTGAGAGCCCAAGTCCATCATGTTCAAGGTCCATCACTATCAGTGGAGGGTCCCAGTTGTGAATTAAGCAACTTCCTGAGCAACAAATTTCCATCAAAAGATTTCAGGAATGCATTTGCCAATGTGCAGGTCATCCTACAGTGTCCAGGCCAGGCTAAGAAGGAAGCCCCTCTCCTGTGTCCTGCGGATGTGTTAGGTATTATGTCTACTTCTAGGGGTGGGTGCACTCCCTTTGTGACACCCATCACTCTTGAGATGATATAAGCCTTGCAAACTCCTTTTGGTTAGAATTATCATTCCCTGCTCAGTGTAGACTAGGGAAATAACACATCTCCTTGTACAGAATTGTCATGACTCTTTCTGAGCAGCAATTCCAAGCATTCCCCTCTAGATGGAGTAAGTTGAGAGCAGTTCATGTGTGTTCATGACTACTTTGGCCCAAGCCCAACCAATGTCTGCAGCAACACACTCCACTGTCCAAACAACACAGTGAAGCAAATGACATCACCCACACTCACAGATGAATGGTCCTTGAGAAACCAGGTTGGTGCAAACAAGGAAATGGTTTCAAGGCCATGAGCAACTTGTGCTAATGGAGATGTTTGCAAGGTAGAGTAGCAACAAATTTCCTTGGTCGTGCCAAGTGGGGAAGCAGGCAAGTCTCCTAGGAGAGGGAGAGTTTATCTTGTAACCTGGAGGATGGCTGCATACTTTAGAAGCAAACACACAAAACAGACATCTCATTCAGAAGATTCCCTTGTGGCAAATGGAGACTTAGTACATTGCATATCGCAGAGTCTACAGATAATCTTATGTATGAACCATAAAGTGCATTGGGCAATGGTGTGGGGATAAAGATCAGAGGACTGGAGGACCTGTCTCCTGGAGGGGATCAGGAGCCGGCATTGACTCTGCAGCCTGTCCTCTGGCCTCTGGGAGAAAGGCAGCAATGGATAACAGTTTTCTCATGGCTAGATTTTTGTTTAAAAATTTATAGGATGGGAAAAACAAATGTAAGATGGAAAATCAGAAACACAAAGACATTAGAATGAGAATGGCAAGAGGGAATTACCACAAACCCATAAGAATTTCCTCAGTCTGACAGTTGTTGGCCACACAGATATTTTTAATACGAATGATCCTGAGTGACTCCCAAGCCTTTGCTGCTTTCTTCCTAAACCAGTGGTGTTCAGGCTGATGCTTTCTCCATGGGAACTGCCCATGTACCCAAGAATTCTTAAGAACTGGAATCAAGTAACCAAAATTAACAGGAAATCAGATGAGCCCAGTGGGAGTGGAGAGAGATGTGTCAGTTCTTCCATTTGGTGTGGCACGACTCCCGTCAGTAATGGGACAGGACTTCGTCATTCCAGACTCCACAGGATTAAATAATACTTGCCATGTTTCAATGCTTTGGAGCCTTGAGTGAGTCACATTTGGTCTCTGGGCTTTCAGTTTCCTAACCTTTAAAATGGAAGAAGTAATCTTCTCCTGCAAGGTTACTGTAGAAGATAAGAAATAATTTACCAGTAGCCCAGCACTTCCTGGATAATATCCATCCTAAAATATTCTCATCATTCTTCTTGGTCTGATATGTGATATCCTATGTTAAACCTCTCTCCCTCCTGAAAAGCACTTGCCCCCCAGTGTTTGGATGCTTTGCTACTCTGCTTCCAGCCTGACATTTCTTCCCTCAGGATGGATCCTCCTGCCGAGGGTATCTTCCTGAGACGATTGGTTGGCTAACTTGCTATACTTTGACTCTTGTGGGAGGGGCTGCGTCCTCTAGGAGACCTTCTGTCACAGGAGAGAGGGGAGTTGAAACTCCAGACCTTGCTTCTTGTGTTCCGATGATAGAACATTTAAAGGCAGACACCAAAAGCCATGCAAGAGAACTTGATTACACCTGAAAGTGAGGTGAAAGCAAAGGAAAAGCTAAGCAAGGCTAAAGCAGGGATCACTCTCATGAGCGAGAGGGCTGTCTGTAAGCAGAGAAGGACAAAGGGGACCATGCTGTCTCCAAATTTACAAGTGTTTGATGTTTACCAGGAGAATCGGGGTCCTCCTTCAGCAACTTCACCAATCAGGTGTCCATCTCCTTCATCACCTTGGGTGACAGAGTTTTTGACCTTAGTTGGTCTTCTCCAGAACGGTCATGGTGGCTATCTTACTTTTGGGGGCTTCATCTACAAGTCAAGTTCATGTTAAGGTAGGCATTGGTGTCCATTGCTGGTCAGAAGTCACCTTAGTGCAACTGTGCTACTAAAGGAATCTTCCTTTCCAGACAATTGGAGACACTGAGGCTATACTGCCTAGCTTCACCCCAACCTCAGGGGACACTGTCAAGAGTTTGTCCTATTAATTCTTTGCTTTTGACAGATTTTCCTATTAGCAGCTTTGCTTTAGTTTATTTTCTACACATTAACTACCATTCTGGGCTTTCTCATCCACTTTGAAAATAGTTTGAAGAAGACCCTTATGTGATCTAAAAATGCATGTGACCTTGTCATGAATGTGACTGCTCATTGCTAGTTACTACCTAACACTTCATAACACCAGCAGCCCCAGGCTCCCCAGAGCTGCTTCCTCACTGTGCGAGAGCCGTGATCCCTGACCACTCTGAGCATTCAGCTTTGGAGCTCTGTATGTGCTTTTGTTCCCTAAAAGTTTCTGAAGAATAGGACACATATTGGTCAATGAATATTTACACTAGTATAAACAAGACACAGAAGTGAAATGGCAAAATTAAATATCCAGGTATCACAGGAGGGGAATGATATCTTC
This sequence comes from Marmota marmota marmota, assembly GCF_001458135.2. Lineage (NCBI taxonomy): Eukaryota > Metazoa > Chordata > Mammalia > Rodentia > Sciuridae > Marmota > Marmota marmota. Next base: position 51,247,074 of record NW_025999977.1, read on the forward strand.
CACAGAAATATTTTTTATGTTGACTTAATTTTGCTATCTTGTACAAACACTTCCAGTGAGTTCTCCTTCTTGGTATCCATTTCCTTGTTCATAAGAATATTGACATTTCTGGTTATTGTGTAATGTTCCCTGAATCTGCTTTTTGCCCAAACAATCTGATACTAAAATGATAAATACTTTCTTAAGAAAACAAAATTCTGGAATTTTAATAGAGTCAGGGAAGAGTTGCACACTTATCGAAATCCACGTCCTGCCTGGACCACAGCCTTGTGTGCCTGAGCCTCTGTCAGGGATGATTTTACAGAGCATCTCTCTCTTCAAAGTTGGCAGCCAGTTGTCTACCTTACCTGTGTCCCATGTGAATTGGTGCTTTCAGGGAGGGAACAAGTTGACTGTTTTCCTTCATATTCTCCTACTCAGAGAACTCTCTTTTATTCTTTGAGGTCAAGAAAGCACTTTACATTCACACAGGAAGAGCTATTAAAATGCAGCATGCTTTCTTCTTTCAAAGCAGAAGAAACATTTGCCTTTAAAGAAGTCCCTTTATATGGGCTCCGTACATCTAAACCACATATAAATATTTGCTTTGTGTTTTATGTCAATCAGTAATAGCAACATATTTAATGATGCTTGTAACAGTATCACCTTAGATCCACAGCAATCAAAAATGATTATATAATTTACATGAACCGTTCAAATTTGGTGTGTTCCATGCACATTTGATATCCATATAGGCATCAACTCTTTTGATTTTTTTTTATCATAGTGAATAATTTTGCATATTTAGTTTTATCAATTAAAAAAAAGATTCCATTTCTGTCAGATGTTTCCTCTATTTATATTTGAACCAATTTCATTAGCATAGTTTTCTTAAGCCTTTTTCTTTTGTGATCTGGTATACAAAGCAAGGTCTTTGAAATGACACAGATGTGGATTAGCATTCAAGCAATGCCATCAGCATGCAGTGTTTCCTTGGACACATTATTAACAACACTAAGCCATGGTTTTCCTAGTGAGAAAATGGAAAAATATTCATAAATCTTAGGGTGTTTATGACAATTAAATGTGCTAACATATGTGACAGTCTAGCGTGTCTCCTCACACACACTGAGAACTTGAGAAATAAATTATTTTCTAGACTTCTTTTAGAAAGCTCATATCATTCCTTTTCTTTGTTGGTTTGGATAATGTTTCAGATAATGCCATAAATGAAAGGTGACACCCTATTCTCACACACATATGTGGAATTTATATACACATTTCCTAATTACGTATACTTTTACATAAATGGATATGGATATTTAGGGTAAGAATTCTGAGTCATCCCTCTATGCCCTAAGTCAATGGTTCTGAACTTAGGCAGTTTTATCTACCTGAGGACCTGTGATGGTGTCTGCAGATGTTTTGGGCTGTCACAGCAAGAGGATGGGTTGAAACTGACATCTACAGGGTAGAGTCCACAGAGAATGACAGAGATCCAATGGTGCACAGAGTATTCACCTACAACAGAGAATTACCTCCCTCAAAATGCCAACAGCACTGAGGATGAGAATCCTGCCCTTCATCTATCACTCTATCATCACCACACCTGCCCTATTATACATGGTCAATAAATATTTGCTGACTATGTGGGTAAGCCTCAATCTCTGCTGAAATTTAAAAGCCAAGTGCATGAATTAAAAATGTCTACTATGCTCATTTTCATATTGAAAGGAAAGAGCCAGGTATACTGAAAATTATTAATATGTCAGGGGGGTTAGTCTAAACACATACTTATTTATTTGAAAATAGTATCTCCAAATAGTTTGGCCTCATGAAGTCACTTTTCTTTTTTAAGTTCCAAAATAGATCAGTGCCTACTTTCACTTACTTTATCAAAAGCTATAAAGCAGTTAAAATTAATAGAAGAGAATGACCTCCATTATAAATGTTGCCTAGTACCTGTCAGATCAATGAGCATTTAGATGGCCTGAACAAAACACTCCCAGATCAAAAGCCCACTAAAGGCTGCAGTCGACTTTGGATTAAGTTAATTGCAACCCAGGAGGAATGACGTTCGCCAATATTGTTCTGCAGGATCTAATTAAAGAAAGCCAGGTAAAATCAGAAGCCTTTGGGGAGCTTTATCAGGTTTCACCAGTTCACAAGCTGAACATACTTGATGAAGCAGAATATGTTTACAAAGAGCAGCTGTACTGTTGGAAGACCCAGGAAGAACAAAATGAAGGACACATCTATCTGGTGGAGTCCCAGTTTTACCAACATTTTCCTCAATGAAACAATGTATTCTCTGTGCTGTATTTTCTGTATCTCTAAAATAAAGACAATTGAAAAGTTGCTGCCATTTGGGGTTGAATAGCAAAATGAACCTGAATTGATATATAATGTTAAGATAAATGTTTTAAGATTTTAAGATAGAAACAGTAAAGATAAAATCTTTACCTTAAGTACTCACATAGGAAAAACAACACTCTCCTTTCACCAATTCAAAATAAATATTTATTGGTCCATTACTATGTTCCAAGGACTGTATGCCATTGGGTGGAGATACAGTGTGGAGATTCAGGTAAAAATCCTTGTCTTCATGAAGCTTCCATTCAGTGCAGAGAAGGAAAGTAGAAAAGCAGTCAGAAGTATCACTTGAGGCTGTTCCAGAGGCGAGCAGGAGGGTAAAACAGGTTAGAAAAGAGGTGACTGGAAGAAATAAGAATACTTATTTATTTGAAAATAGTATCTCCAAATAGTTTGGCCTCATGAAGTCACTTTTCTTTTTTAAGTTCCAAAATAGATCAGTGCCTACTTTCACTTACTTTATCAAAAGCTATAAAGCAGTTAAAATTAATAGAAGAGAATGACCTCCATTATAAATGTTGCCTAGTACCTGTCAGATCAATGAGCATTTAGATGGCCTGAACAAAACACTCCCAGATCAAAAGCCCACTAAAGGCTTTCACTCAAGAGAGTCCCTCAATGGCAGTGAGGACTAAATTCATTTGGGTACACAGATGGTCCCTGACTTCCCCTGGTCTGATCCCTGATTCTGGTGTGAGGGTACACCTATATAACCACTCTGTGATTGTTTAGATATGAGGTGTTCCCCAATGCTCATGTGTGAGAGAAGGCAAGAAAGTTCACAGGTGAAATGATTAGATTATGAGAACTGGAACCGGATCAGTATGTTATTCCACTTGCATAGATGAATAGGGTGGGAAGTGTGGGCGGGTGGGGTGTGGCTGGAGGAAGTGGGTCACTGGGCTGTGCCTTTGGGGTTTATGCTTTGTCCTTGTTGAACAGAGCCCTCTCTCTGCTTCCTTTTGGCCATGTCCTGAGCTGCTTTCCTCCCATACCCTCGGCCTCATCCCAGTCCCATGGCAATGAAGTTGACTGTCTTGGGACTGAGACCTCCGAACCCATGAGCTCCAAACAAGCGCTTCCTCCTCTCTGTTGTTCTTGCTGGGTCTTTTGGTCACAGTGATGAAAAAGCTGACTCAAACACACTCTATTTTTCACTGTCAAAACAGTATTCAATAAATTCCATGAGCTACTCAACATTTTATTACAAAATAAAGGACTTTGTGTTAGATGATTTTGTGCAACTCTAGGTTAACGTAGGTGTTCTGAGCACTTTAAGGGCAACTGAGCTGGGCAATGATGTTCATTAGGTTAAATACTTTGACTTATAGTATCTTCAGTTTGCAATGGGTTTGGTGGGACATAGTCCCATTGTGAATTAAGGAGCATCTATGATACTATGGTAGAATGCTCATCTAACTGTCATTGTAATGGTATGGGAAGAGGGGATCTTTAGGAAGTGTTTAGCTCATGTGCCCCCATGAATGAACTAATGCTGTTATCTTGGGAATAGGTTCCTTCTGAGAAGAATTGTGCCCCCTTTTGCTCCTGCTCACTCACATTCTTTGTCCTTCCACCATGTTAAGATGCATTGATGGGGCCTTTGCCAGCATCTTGATACTAGACCTCCCCGCCTCCAGGCAACTTTGTTCATTATGAATTACCCAGACTTCAGTATGCTCTTATAGAAGAACCAAATGGACGGCAACCCATATCTTCTATGGTACCTGGTACATAAGAGGGCCTTAGTACAGAGAATTAATATTTAATGTTTTATTTAATATTATAAGTGGTTAGGAGACTTGCTTTTAACTTTGGAAGATGAGACTAACCATTTGCAATAAAGAAACCCACAGAATTTAGAGGTGGTAGTGACCTATACAGGAACCCCCACATTCTTCCTTATTTGTAATAATAAGCTGGAGAATATTTGGGGAAGAGTTAAAACTAGCGAACAATTCTGAGTTTTAATATAGGTTACCCCCTGGCTGTGGGTCATGGCTAACTTACACAAACTGTGTTTCTCCTTCCCCTTTCATTGGTATTATTGGCAAGTGCTGAGTTACCATCAGTTTCCTTTTCTTTCTCCTCAATTCTGCATGAAGAGAAGGAAGGTACTGCACTGGGAAGATAAGCTATTAGTTAAACTCATTACTTGGGGAGTACTTATTTACTCCCCATTTTATACTCTTTGGAGGATTTTGTATTACCCCTCCTGTGATTTGATGAAATTAATTAGTAATGTGCAAATTGACATAAGAGGAAGAAGATATTAAGTGGGACAGAGATGACGAGAAGATTCTTCATGGAGATTTGTGCATTGCTGGGCACTGGGCAGTCCTCAAAGTGCAGTTTTGGGACCAGCATCATAATAATTTCTTGGGACTTGTCAGAATGTTAGAAATACAAATTTCAGGGCCCTTCCCTAAATCTACTTACTCAACATTCTGGGTGAGGCTCCAGAGATCTGCTCTTTAACAAACTTTCTAGGTGATTTGGATATTCATTAAAGATTGAGAACCACTGTCTGAAGAAATGGTTAGAGAGAGAAAGGATTTCCACTTAAAAATGCTAAAAATCGGTTTGCCATATAATATTGTAAGAATAAAATCCCCATATTTAAAGACATTTTGAGAACAGAAAATTGAATACAAATTATACACAGATGATGAATAGAAAGATCCTAGCTAAATCAATGACTAGATGATAGATATGCATGTAGATTTAGATTTTATCCATGCTACTTATATCACAAATCATGTCTGAATTCTATATAAACTGAACTCATTATTTTTCTTCCTTCTCACTGCTTTAAAAACATTTCAATAGTAGTTTATAAAGAACAGGTAATAATATTCATGCTATCTTTTGTCACTTTCAATTTACCTAGCTTGCGTAAAAAAAAAAGTATACAGTTTTTATCTGAGAGTAGGTTAATAGATGTTGGGGAAATGCTTTCACATTGCTAAGAGTTGTTAGAGGTTGATGAGAGATGCTAACTGAGATCTGAGGCTTTCTCAGTGAGTGGTGGCACCACTATTTTGGCTTAGCTGTCATTGATTTCCACTCCTCCAGATTCTATGCAAACTGCAAAATACTGTTCAAATATTAATTATCAATTTACCTATAAAAGAATCTTGCATGCACTCAGATAATTTCATACAGATTACCTGGTCTCATTTGCATTGCAATGGTATGCTGTGTTTGCACATGAAACACACACTATTTGGGAAGAATTGGTAGAATAGCGCCATGGAGACTCAGGTCAATGAGAGAAGAAATACATCTGTCTCAAGTGAAAGGGATGTGAAGTCCTCTCTTATTTTCTGAATCTGGTAAGTGAATGTTATTGCTGTGGATTTTTGGAGTTTGCATGAACTATCTTGACATATTTACTTTTAGGCAAGAATTGCCATGCTATTTTAGGTTAAAAAAATGGAGGCTTGAATTTAGATAAAGCACAGCCTCATAAAACCTAGAGAACTGTGCTGAAATTTGATCCTTTCATCAAGTATGTACAGGGCATCTACTGTGCCATATAATACTCTGCAGGGGCAGGAACATGCATGATACATTCCTTCCTCACTACACAGCCAGTTTCAGCTCCAGTGTGACTTTAAAGAAGTCAAGCTTAATAAATCATGATGTGGTCCACTTTTCTTACCTACAAAACAAAGCAAATAATATTGCATAAGGAATAGAGTAGGAGCAAAGAGAAACACACATTTAAATATGGAATTAGTAAAATAACAGGTGGTTCTCCATAAGCTTTTGTAGTTTCCCAAAGAATATATATTACTTGAGTATTGTTCAGTGAATTTATTTCCTAGAGGGAGCCATTCCCTACCATTGTTCTGAAAAAAAAATGTATTCAATATCTACCCTTCTAAAATGTTCCTATTTTATCTCTTCTCTGAAGCTGTACATTGCTACTCTATATCAGATTCGACAGCGGTAAGAGTGAAACATTTGGAAATGAGTATAAAAGGATCATTTCTGGAGTCTTATAATAATTAAAATATCAGAGAAAGAAGTACGTGGGGGAAAAAGGAACTTCTCTATCAAATGTTGAACCTTAGTCCTTTGGAAGTTTTTTTTTTTTTTTTTTGACAGGTTCTTACAGAATTCTGATTTAGGATTTTGTGTACAGCTGCATTGTCAATCCCAGTAGAAATATGCTCAAACTACCAACATCTATTCATATGCAAATCCCACCCTTTCTTCAAACTGCACATAAAAGCCCATTAAGCCTCCTCTGGTTCTTTCAAGCTAGAAATTCTATATAACTTCTCTGAACTCAGTGAGTTCTTTATGTGTGTGTCTCCTAGGAACACATGCCTAAGAAAACGTTAGCAAGGAGGAGAGTTATTATTGCACCATTAAAAAAAAAACAGTGTAGGGGGAAAATAAAGAAAATTATCTATATTCTCCTAAGACATTCACTATTAGTGTTTTGCTTTTTTTCCCTGTTAACTATATTTTTCAAAGTTTAGCTGGTGTATGTATTTTTCTTATATATAATTCAAGTCAAATTGTCAAAACATAAAATCAAGTCGGAAACATGATCACAAGTAACACATTAAAATGTGACATGACAATTGGTAATTTTCTTGGCTTTCTTATGCTTTGTGGGTCATTATGTGCTGTAAAGACTGGCAACTAGAGGAAGCCGTACATTATATCTGAGTTGTGCATTTCCCCCAGAGCATCCTTCATAGTAGATATTTGACAAATATTTGTGTAGTGAATAGCATTCACTTTATTGAATTTTTGAATCTATGAAATATATTTTGTCATTTAACAATGTGAGTCCTTAGGAGAGAGTAGACCCTTTCCTTATTTCAGTGGGTAATTTAACTTTGGGGTGTGAGAGGTTATCAGACCTGACCATCCATCCTGAGCCTTATGTCTTTGGGCTGGTGTTCTCTACACCATGGCCAGATGCCTTAGATTAAAAGAAGAGGATTCTAGAAGGACCTTTAAACTTGGATTTACACTCTTAACAGGATGGATGAGCAGCTCTTCCCAGGAACATTCAAGCTATGAATACCCTGAGTGATTTGAGGTATTTCTAATGAATTGGTCTTCAATTTTTCTGAGGATACAGAGTGCCAGGAGCATTATTTTGATGAATAGGCCCCAAATTTTTGAAATATGAAGCTGTAATGGCAAATATCAAATCCTTTAAACAAAATCAAACTCGGAAGTTCAATTTAAACTTTGGCAAGATTCCAGGCACATTAAAAGAAAATTAAGTCCGTTTTAGGAAGCTGAGCATTTATACATTACCTTCATTTTAAAACAATTGTTATAATCTCTACCTTTTTATTTCTCTAAACCAGAGAAAAGTGATGTCTGTAGTAAGAACCTCTGTGTGACCATAGACACCATTATTGAAATAAGTGGAGGTAAAAGAACTTTTTTGTTATTTTTTATTAATCTAGTTATATAGAATTCCATTTCAAAAGAAATTTAAAGACTAATAATGTCTACTATTTTTAAGCACCTAATTTGTGAAATGCATTGTTCTATGCTTTTTAGTACATTTTATCACCTGTCCTTGGTAACTATTAGTATTTGCTCTGTAGTAAAAACAAAATCTCTGAAATGATAAGAAATATTGGCATATCCACATTCCTATTATCCAATGAATTAAAGTTTTTAAGTTCAAAGTATTTATCCCTTGCATGTGACCCAGCTATCACAAAAATCCATAGGCCATTTTGCTTAAAAGTTGTTAAGGTTTGGATGTGAGGTATCCCTCAAAAACTCACATGTAAGGCAATGCAAGAAGGTTCAGAGGAGAAATGATTGGGTTGTGAGAGTCTTAACCCATTCAATGAATTAAGTCCCTGATAACGTTAACTGAGTGATAGCTGAAGTGGTAGGATATGGCTTGAGGAGGTGGGAAATGGTAGTGTGGCTTTAGTGTGTATATTTGTATCTGGCATGTGGAAATCTCTCCCTTCGCTTCTTGATTATAATGAGAGTCATTCCTCTGCCACACTCTTCTGCCATGATGTCCTGCCTCACTTTGAGCCCCAAGGAATGGAGTCAACCATCTATGAACTAAGACCTCTGAAACTGTGAGCCCTCAAATAAAATTTTCCTCCCCTACAATTATTCTGTTTGGGTTTTTGTCACTGTGGTAAAATAGCCGACTAAAATAGAAGTGGGTTCCTTGTTGTGACTAACCAGACCATGTGGCTCAGAAGTTTTTTGAGCTTTAAGGAATTGGTTGGATGAATTTTTAGATGGTTAGAATTGCAAGCTGGAAATGCTTTAGGTTGTTGTAAGCAGAGCTTAATGGCCAATTATGGTGGGAGTTCAGAAGACCATAATGCCAATAAGACTGTGGATAGTGAAGAAAAGGCTCAATGGAGTTGAGAGGAAAAGGATTACTATTGGTAATTGGTGGAGAGGCCATTTGTGTCATGTTCTGGCTGAGAAGTTGTCTGCATTTTGCCCATGTGCTGAGACTTTCTATGAGGCTGATTTTAAAAGTGATGGATTTTTTTAGTCTGTGGAAGAAATTTCTAGACAGCACAGCTTTCAGAAAGTAACATGGGTATTGCTGATGACTTTTAGCTAAGTTTATTGTGATATTCAAAAGGAGAGAGCAAAGCAGAAATATTTGAAAAACTTAAAAGGTCGGAGCAAAACTGAGGTGAAAGTTACAGTTGTTAAAGACATTAATTACTGCCACTAAAGAAATTCTAAAGACTTTGTCCAGAGATAATAAGAAAGATGGCTTGAGGTTATCTCGGGAGCTGGCAAGACCTCACTAGTCTCTGGCTCAAGGGAATAAAAGTGAATATTCTCTTGAGAAGAGACTTGTGGGGAATCGTCCTTGCACAAGGCGGGTTAGGAAATTTTTTCCAATGTGCTCAGCCCCCAGACACTCAGAGGCTGCTGTGGCCAGGGTCCCTGAAGGCTTGCCTACTGCTCAAGATGGCAGCAGACCTGGGTGTCAACCATGTGGTGCTGGTTCTGCAGGAATGTGGGATGCTGGAGTCAGAGGTTCATGGCTTCCACTAAGATATCCAAGAAAGGCACTGGAAGCCAGGCGAAGTGCATCAGGTTCAGAGTCCCTGTGGACATTCTCTGGGAACGCAAGGTGTGGAGATTTGAGGAGGAAACCAAAGCTGCAGTGGAAACTCCCAAGATTAAGAAATTCCAGTCATGGGGACATCATCCTAGGAAAGCTGCAGGAATTGAACAGAGACAAGCCAACAGAGAGGCCGCTTGGACTGCATCAAACAAGGCCACAGGGGAGGAGATGCATAGCCCTTTGGAGAGGACATCATGCCATGTGCTCCAGATGTGGGACACAGAAGTACAAGACTTGTTTGCCCAGTTGCATTTTGGTTTTGCTTGGGTCTCTTCAAAATGGACAAAATGCGTTTTACATCGTGAGATGGTTGTCAGCTTTTGGAAGCCAGGGATGGAATGTTATGGTTTGGATATGAGGTGTCCCCCAAAACTCATGTGTGAAGCAATGCAAGAAGGTTTAGAGGAGAAATGATGGGTTGTGAGAGTCTTAACCCAATCAGTGACTTAATTCCTTGATAGGGTTACCTGGGTAGTAACTAAAGTGGTAGGATGTGGCTGGATGAGGTGGGAATTGGGGTTGTGGCTTGGGGTATATATTTGTATCTGGCAAGTAGAAATCTCTCTCTGCTTCTTGGTCATCCTGTGAGCCACTTCCCTCTGCCACACTGTCCTGCCATGATGGTCTGCTTTACCTGGAACCCTAAGCAATGGAGCCAGTCTTCTATGAACTAAGACCTCTGAAACTGTGAGCCCTCAAATAAGCTTTTTCTCCTCTGCAATTGTTCTGGTTCAGTCTTTTCATCACAGTGGTGAAATAGCAGACTGCAGCAAGGTGAATAAAAACTGTTTTAGCATGCCTAACAGATGTGTGTCCTGTATTCATCTGCTAAATATGGCACTGAAGACCTTTTGGTATTGCAAAATTCATAAATTCATTAATAATTCCATGTAGGTAGAAATTTTTAACACAAATTTAATATGAACCAGCAATAATTCTATTGATGGGTTTGCATGAAAAAGTTTGGAAATGGCAGAAGATAGGGAATAATGGCAACTCATTGTAAGACTTCTTTAAAGTGCTTCCAGGGACCACTCAGGGAAGTCTGGATAGATGCAAGCAGAAAATGATTTAAAATCTCATAATCTACCTAAGTAACTGCATATACATGTATATATAATATAATATAATATAATATAATATAATATAATATAATATATATATATATATAATATTATATATATATACACACACACACTTACACACACATTTTTTACTACAGTACACAGTATGTGTATTTAAAAGTTGATTAAATTAATTTTGTCACCTACCATCAAGAAAAAATAGTAAATTCCCTTGAGCTTTCTATATATAGCAAGTAATCATGTCTTCCAGTTCATGCTCCAATTTGAAAAAAAAAATAAATAATCTATCAGGTATTTAGTATTTATTTCTGTTGAATGATTATGCTAAGTACTCTATACATATGATTTTATTTAAATCTTGCCAAAATCATTGAGATATAATCCTTGGAGATCTATTTATATAAAATATTCTATTGCTTATCAGTCCATAGCATCATCAATTTCCCTTAGACTGCATTGTTTGATACCACAGCAATGTAAAATGCTCAAGGTCATAGACTGAATGTTCTTGATATTTTGTTTCCCCAAAACAGGAAAGAATGAGGGAGAAGAGTCATAAGCAGTGGGTGGGAGCCCAGTATTTTTGAGGGATTAAATGTTCATAGATAAATCCATAAATGTTATATTTTTTCAGATTAAATCACTGTGAAACTATTATCTTTTTCCAATTAAATCACTGGAAATTTTCTTTTGTGTTGAAATTTTGTGAAGTTAATTTTATCATTTAATAGTTAACTCAAAATAGTAAACTGAATTTCTATGTGGCAGTAATAGGAAATATTTTGCAGAATAGACTGCATGGGAATATTCTGCATATGACTGACTTACTACTTTAGAAAAATATGTTTTTCCTATTTAGGTCACAAGATTTTCACTATTCACACTTTAGGATTTATTTGCAACTCTTAAAGACACAGATTATATTGAATTTATGTAGAAATAAAATCTGGGAAGAACTTACCCTGCCGTTCACCAATGGATGTACATAGGAGACCCAGGAGTAAGAAAAGTCAGCCTCAAACGTCTCCACTTTACCTGTGTGAATGCTGTGGCATAGATGGCTTAAGGACTGTGTTTATGGTAAATAATAATAATAATAGTAATAATAATAATAATAATGACACTGAATGTGCTTAAATAATTTTGCCTTCAATGATTCCAGTTCTCTGAAGAATTCAGAATTCAGAATTCTTAGTTAGAAAAGTAAAAGAGCAGATTTGCTAATTTTGCAAGAGGGTACAGATAAGGCAATCGGCTACACACTTTCAATCATATTTGGGAGACAAGAACTCAGATGGATCAGAGATTCTAGTCCCGGGCTGCACTAGACATTATCCTGAGGCTAATGGAGAGGGATGCTTGGTGAACCTCTTAGTCTACCCCTGTGCCTCATTACAGGGGCATTTGATTATAAATACAGAGCACTTAAAGGGGCACAAGATTTTGTTCAAAGGTATTCAAATAACACTGCCCGCTACAGCCAGCTTTCTAGTAACTTTTTCAAATCTATTTTTAAATGATTTTATTTTCATCTATTCCAGGTGTTGTGTGAAGTGCTTCTCTTACAGGGCAACAAGACAGAGTAGTTTATTTTTCTTCAACAAGCAAATATGCTTAAGGACAGATATTTAAATAATAGATAAATAAATGGAAAAGCAGGTTTCTCTTTCAGTCCGTGGACAATCTAGACCTTTCTGAAGAGTAAGGTGACATTGGCATGAGTCCAAGAGTGACGGCCTAGTCTGTGTAACGGGGGGCAGCCGAGGCAAACACTCTGAGATGAGAGACGGCCTTGAGTAGACCCCCTGGAACTGCAGCAGAGGCAGAGAAGGAATGGAGTAAAAACGGGGTTGGATTTTGCAGGGAAATGGATGGCATTAGAGCAGATTATGCTAAGTGAAGCTAGCCAATCCTTAAAAAACAAATGCCAAATGTCTTCTTTGATATAAAGAGAGCAACTAAGATCAGAACAGGGAAGAAGAGCATGAGGAAAAGATTAAAATTAAACAGAGACGAGTGGGGGGAGAGAAAGGGAGAGAGAAGGGAAACTATGGAAATGGAAGGAGACCCTCATTGTTACACAAAATTGCATATAAGAGTTTGTGAGGGGAAAGGGGAAAAAAAAAAAAAAAAAGGGAGAGAATTAAACAACAGCAGACGGGGTAGAGAGGGAAGATGAGAGGGAAGGGGAGGGGGGATAGTAGGGGATAGGAAAGGTAGCAGAATACAACAGTCACTAATATGGTATTATGTAAAAATGTGGATGTGTAACCGATGTGATTCTGCAACTTGTATTTGGGGTAAAAAATGGGAGTTCATAACCCACTTGAATCAAATGTATGGAAGATGATATGTCATGAGCTTTGTAATGTATTGAACAACCAATTAAAAAAAATAATAAAAAAATAAATAAAAATCAAAAAAAATAAAAATAAATTAAAAAAAAAAAAGAAAAGGAAGGGGGAAGGTATCACTTTTGAGATCTCCGCTGCCATTGAATTGGCTGCCAAGGCCTCTGGTGACAAAGCTCCACAGATGGGGCAGCTCGCACCACAGACAGTGGCTTTTCTCTCAGCTCTGGAAACTAGAAGCCTGAACCTTGGCCCTGCAGATCTGGCTGCTTCTGAGTGCTCTGTGGCTTTTCAGAACTCTGCTTGGGCTTGTGTGGGAGCCTCTCCATTCTCTGCCTGTGTGTAGTGGGCATTCTCCTTTCTCCTCCTGGCCATCTTTTCACAAGGAGACCGCATTGGATTAGGGGCCCTGCCTAGGCCAGGACTATGTTAATCTGCAATTAACCTGTTTCTACATATGTCACCTTGTGAGGTACTGAACATTAAAATTTCATTATATCTCCCTTGGGGGGATGTGATTCCACCCGTGAGAGTCAGATTAAGAGGTTCTCATTTATCGTAGGATCAAAGAGAAATCACTGAAAAAGTTAATTCATCCTTCTGACAGTTATTTGAAGAAACTAAAAAGACAAGAGAAGGAAAAGCCAGCCAATTAGCAAGCTCTTGCAAACACGTCGGGATGGTGAGAGATAACAGTGGCTTAAGCTGAGACAACACTACCAATGATGAAAATAGATACATCTGGTAAGAACCTCGTAAGAGGAGAAATGGATTTGAGGATAGCAGCAAATCAATAAATCATTATGGGCTTGTTAAGCTTGGCATATCAGTGAGGCAACAGGGGAGAATGAAAGTAAGAAGGTGACCACATAGGAGTTTTATCAAAGGGGAGGTTAAAGATATAACTTTGGGAGTCATAAGCACAGCAATGCTTATGACATGAGTGTGGATCGCTTAGAAGGAGAACCCAAAAGCAGGGGATAAAAAAGTGTCTTGAATGTTACGGTTTGGATATGAGGTGTCCTTCAAAAGCTCATGTGTAAGAAAATGAAAAAAGAAAAAATATATAGGTGAATGGATTAGGTCATGAGGTACTTAATCTTAGTCACTGCTTTAATCCCCAGATAAGGATTAACTGGGTGATAGTCCTAGGCAGGTAGGATGAAGGTGGAGGGGGTAGGTCATTGAGTGCCCGTCTTCAGGATATATATTTTGTCCCTGGTGAGCAGAGTTCTCTCTGCTTCCCGGGTGGCCCTGTCCTCGGCCCTCAGCCGTTTTCTTCCGTCATGCCATTCTGCTATGATGTTTCCAGTAAGGAGAGCTGAAGAGGGCCCAACGCTACTGAGGTCGACATAAAATGAGAACCCAAATGGCAGAATGCAATGATATGGACTCCATTTATGATCTCCTAAGAAATAAATTCTTATGATCTCATAGGAAATGCCACATTTCTTCATATAATTTCAAATATAAGAATTAGTGTAAAGAGATATATGTAAGACAAGTTTTTTTGATGTAGACCGACAACTTAGATTGATTTTGATCTTGACACATAAAAATGTAAAAATCAAAAATTAAAAGTGAAAGTATTATAGGCCTGGAATGATACCAACCTCTTATTAAAAGACTCCTTTCAATGCTGTCAAATTGAGTTCTCCATGTTTTAACAAGTATATTTTGCAGGAATAATTGAGGACAATTACTTTTTTTAAGGGTTTGGATAGAATCTACCTATAATTTCCCAATTTTCAGGAATCATCAAGTAATATTAGAATAGTCCACCTTTAATTTTAAAAAAGCACTGTTTATGTATCATAATAGTCAGATGGCACACACATCACTTTTTCCTTCTTATAATTTCCCACTATATCTCTCTCTTGGTGAAGAGTTGACAAAGCAGTCGGAAAGGCCGGATGTAGATTAGTCAGTGATATGACTACAGACAACAGTAGAGAAAAAAAAGATATCCACAATTGCTCGTATTCATTTCCTAAAACAGACTGGAAGCCCCCAAACAGAACAAACAAACAAAAACCCCCTCTCCTGATGTATTGAACTTTTATGTAGCTCTCTCTAAGCTGAAAGTCTTCTTTCACACTATTAGGGACATTAAAGTCTGAAGACTAGGGAAACTTGCATCAGCTTTTGCATACACCCACGGAGTCCTAATTCCTTCCACACTTCAATTTATTGGATTCACCGGGAAGTACAATATTTTCTCTCCTTCCAAAGATGTGTCTACCTGCTGTTACGAATTGGACAAGATTTACTAACCTGGCTGCCTACTGGTGTGGCTTCTTTAAGTGCTGAATGTAAATCTCTAAATCACACTACGTAGAACGACTTCCCTTTTTCTTAGTATTTCATCCACAAATAAGAAGAAAAGATAATTGAGACTACATCATTGATTTTTGCAACACTACTATTTTTTTTTTCTGTTTAAATTTATTTTCAACACTTTTTGGAGAACATCGTTTTTTTTTTTTTTCTTTTCTATTAGACTATAATAGTACTTTCTAGACAAATAACCTTAAAAGGAAGAAATAATCTACTCTGCAACGTAGGCAGAAATGCTACAAAGGAGAGTATAAAGAGAGATGAAAATTAAGACAGAGCATCTGACAAACCCATCCTCTGTCTCTGGTGAAGAGAAAGAGCTTAAATTACTGCTATTTTTCTGTTCACCGAACTTCATTGCTCAAGTTACCCTGTGAAATGAGTCCTTAAGAGTTTGGCATTGCTGAGGCTTCTGATAAGTCGCTGGGATAACTGGTCACTGTTAACACTGACTTTGGAAACAAGCTTCCCTATTTCTACCTCAACATGCCCCTCTATGGTCAATTCCATCTCTTTTACTCCTTCAGCACATCTGCTCTTTTTCTCTGTCATTTCCATTTCTTAGGTCCACCTGGTATATTATCATAATAAGTTTTGAAAGACCACATGCTACTTTTTGCTCCATCATAAAATAAATATCGCTGAGTCTTAGTGTTAGTTTTTCAGATTCCAAGCTTTCAAATACAATATAAAAATATCCAAAATATTAATATTATCTTTTAATAGTGGAGTGCGGATAGATTCTAGAATAGAAACCCTGGAGATACGTGAATTTTGGGTAAGGTTTGGAAATTGAATTCTGTCCAAGCTTTATATTTAAGGAGCTGATGACTAATTTTACCAGAATGTTTTTTACCTACTCATGAATATAAACACAAAGAGCTTTAAGAACTCTGTCAGGGACAGGTGTAAGATTTAAAAGAGATAATGTGAGTTAAATTGCCTAGAAATCTGTAAGTAGTTAATTATGTGAGCACTTCCTCTTCTTTATTGAAGAGTCTCTGATAGATCTATCCAATGTTTTTATGGAGGATAACCCCTTCTTGAGGGGGAAGTCATGTCATGCATAAACAGTGATTGTGCCATGGACTGTCCAGCATTCCCACCAACAATGAGGGAGAGCTCCTTTCTCTGCACATGCTCACCAGCACATAGCGATGTGGGTGTTTGTGTTTGGGTCATTCCAGGAGATGTGTCATAGCATCCAGCTGCTGTTTTAACTGGAGTTCCCCGATGACCTCTGATGTAGAGCAGAACTATTTAATCTTAAAGAAGTATGGATCACCAAGTATTTATTTCAAAGATATATCTTTGATGTTGTATCTAAAAAGTGATTTTCAACTTCACAGTTGTCTAAGTATATGCTTCTCTGTAATCTGGGAGCTTTGAACTTTTCCATGTAAGTGTGGTCTCTACTGAGTTAAATTTTGTGAAGTGTTCAAAATTCGTACCCAGGTTTATTTGTTTTTTTCCACATGAACAAAGTGTCATCTGTAAACAATTTTTATTGCTTCCTTCCCAATCTCTATTAATTCCTTTTCTCTATTATTATTAAGCATGTATACATAAAATTTAGTTGTTATTCACTTTTATGACCTTATGAAATTATCTAATACTTCCAGTAAAATATTGAAAAACAGTGATGAGAGGGGACATTTGTACCATGTCCCTAACATAACAGGAAACCTAGATTTTTACCACCAAATATGATACCATTTGTTGGTTCCTTGTAGATGTTATTATCCAGTTGAGGAAGTTCCCTTCTATTCTAGCTTGCTCAGGACAACCATTTTTTTTTTTTTTTAAATCACAAACTTCTCACACCCTATCTGGTGATCTCATAGTCTGTTTAGAAATAGGGCAATTAACACCTTGAGTCTCAGGTGAATGGGAATTGTTTCTGACTAAACACTCCGGGCTTCCTCCAGTATCTTCAGTGTGGTCATTACCAGTACATCCTTATCACCACTGTAGTCCTGGCTGGCAACACTTTATGAATGATCATTACATACCTCCAGACCATCGGTTTGATATCTGACAGCATTTTCTCTTTACCGTGTTTGCTTCTGAATTTTATAGGATCAAAAGTTTGAGAATTTTATTTCTCTGAATTCTTGACAGAAAATCATAATAAGATTGATGAGATACCTAATTGTGAACAGAACTTTTATTTAAGCTTTTGGAATTAGAAAAATAACTTTTGTTATTATTATTTTAATATAATTTTCTCTTATTTTTCAAATCCAATTTTTAGTTCATACAATTTGAGTATCTTAAATATCTTGAGTATTTTGTGCATGATTCATAACACATTTTAAGTATATAACTAACATATATATGTAAAAGAAAACTTCGTAATTTTTTAAGTTTTTTTTTTAAAAAAAGCACCACACAATATGTTTTCCACTGATAAAAATTCTAATGTATTAGTGATTCTTTTGGATTTATATTCCCAATTACATATTTTAGAATTGGTCATCTATTGATAATTTTTTATGAGATATCAACCAATATGGCCATCTCTTTCTCCAATGTATTCCTAAATGACAGAAGCCGTTCTTATTCACTGTAACCAATTGTTGTCAAAATGGCAAGTTATTCCCTTCTTGGCTTCTATGCCCCTTTGCAATGTGACTATAGCTTTTCCCAATCAGTAGTAATCACTATTTCTCACCCTTAGAATCTGGGATAAGATTACCACAAGTCTTCATTAACTGAATGTGACAAAATGAGTTTGTGCCATCGCATAGCCCATGCCTCTGGAGGGTATGAACCTTCTGCTCTCTATTTCGGGAAACTTGCCTAACCATTAAGGGAATATGGTTAGGCCAGGCTACTGCACAATAGGAGAACCCAATAGTGCATCTGTCCCAGCCAGAGAGCTGAAATGTTAGGGAAGGCAAACGAGACCTCCCAAAGGACCTATCTGTCCTGCAAGAGAAAATGCAACTGAAAGCACGTGACCTGTGTAGCAGAACCCACACGGCTGCCAATGTGCACAATCATTAGGTATTCAGATGGCTGTTATTTTAAACCAATAAGTTGTGAAATGGTAATCTTGACAATCTAGTGCTCACCACATGGCTATATGCATGGTAGGATGTCAGTACATGATGAAATATTAGTGAATTCTTTTTAAGTAAGCCTCAGAGAACATATTTTAAAATTCCTAAAATTTTCTTTTTAGTTCTCAAAAACTAAACACATCTAATGTAACATAGTTATGCTGCATAATTAACAACCACAAAAGCTGAGTAGCATATAATAAAATTAATATTGATTAAT
Organism: Marmota marmota marmota; assembly: GCF_001458135.2. Taxonomy (NCBI): domain Eukaryota; kingdom Metazoa; phylum Chordata; class Mammalia; order Rodentia; family Sciuridae; genus Marmota; species Marmota marmota. Next base: position 51,265,595 of record NW_025999977.1, read on the forward strand.
TCATGTATTAATTATCATTTAGTTTGTGGGCTTGTGAGGCTCACTTGGTCTGAGCCAAACTCCTCATGGCTTGGTCCTATACCCATAATCAGCCACATTTGGCTTAGGAGACCCTAATCATCTTGAATGGATGTATTCTCAGGCCTGGAAACTTGCTGCCAGTTGGCTGATTGCGGATAGGTTGACTGATGTCACTAGGTTACCATAGCCCTTAGTCTCCCAGAAGCTAGTCTAAAGAATACTCAGAGCAATGGGAAAGATACAAGTGTCGCCATGGAGATGCCTAAGTGCTTTTCAAGCCTAGGTCTATGTCATATCTGTTCACATTGGTATTGGTTAAACCAGCCAGGAAGTCCCAGAATAGAGTTGGATAGCATGAGAAGGCACAAGAGTATAGGAAAACCTGGGGGCATGTGACAACAGATTTCTCCAATTTTACATAAGGGGAAAATAAATTGTTTTTAAACATTTTAAATTGGTGCTTTTTCCTAAGTACATTATTGCACATATTATTCTATTTAATTATAGAAACATTATGTACTAATTTTAATTTTGCAATTATAAAATGAGTCAATAATTGAATACAATATTGATCAATTAATAATGCTTGTGATTGGTGGTTCAAACATTCAAAGCTAGAAAATTTGACTTCAAGATCTTCTGCCTCAGACACTATTGAATATAATTTCATTTTTATTTCTTGAAGTGTAATGTTAATGCAGTCATCCTGCAGCATTTATTCTGAGTCGATGCCTTTATTGAACAAATGTTGATTTCAAAGGCATCTAATTTTTTGCCCTATTTTTACTATAGGAAGATTGTCCTTGAAGAGCTCATGACATGACCTAGAAGAAAACCATGCACATCTCCAATCATAATAAAATTGACTTGCACTATGATAGAGGTCTGTGTTGGTGAAAAATTATGAAAAAATGTTCAAATTTCCTTTAGAAGAAAAATAGCTGTTACAGTCAAGGTGACATTTCAGATGGGTCTAAAGAATGAGAAAAGAAAACCAGTGTCCAGACAGAGAGAAGTTTGTGAAAAATAATGGAGAGCCATAAGACATGGGAGATTTGGGAATTTATGAGTTGGCCATGTAGTCGCTTTAGGAGTTCAAATGAATGTAAGAATGGATGATAGTGCTGGGAAATAAGCAAGTGTGGAATCACAATGGGAAGTATACTCCAAGATGTTCAGGAGTGAGATGTTCTCTGTCATGAGGAGGTAGCTACTGAAATTCTTCCTGCAGAAATTTAAACCAAGAGGCACATGATTCCAAAGCAGATGCTCTTGAGCCAATGAGAAGACTCATCTGCTTTATTCACTCTCAAGTATTAAAAAAAAAAGTCATCATTTGGATATTCAAAGTTTTTTTTGTAGAAATTCTTTGGAGTTATCTTGTTTCACATCCTACCCATAATCAACACAGAGAAGATATGGAAAAACTTTAGAGGACTCTGCAGAAGTTTACTATATCCTGCATAGAGTTTGTCAGGAGAAGGTGCATCAATGATTAAGTCACTCTTAAGGAATCCAAAAGAAACAAACCCACCAAAACATCTGTGAGCAGAGAGTAGAAGATGTGGTTTGGGAAATAATTTATATTTCGGTATTGATTGAGAAAAATTTAAATCTGAGGATCAAAAGTTGATCGCACAGGAAAGATGATAACTTGGATATATCTTAAGTCCTGTGTAAGACAACTGTATACAGAGGCTAATTAATCTCAGAAGAAGAGGTGCACTTTCCAATGCACATGACAAAGAAAAGTAGTTACTGCTGAGAAATCTGCCAAACAAAGGGCTCACTCACAGCTTTAAAATAAGTACCAATAAGTGATTGCAAATAATGGGTATGCTCTTACAAATCATTGAGGAGAAGATCTGTCATACATATCTTCTAAAATAATAAAATCAGTACCATAGAAGCTACTGTGTATTTTTCTTTTCTTCTTTTCTTTTCCTCCAACTTTTTTACACCTACAGATTCTATAACTCATGTTTCATTAGGGAAGAAATAGAAGTAGGAAAAGAAGAAACCACATGTCTGCAATGCTTTCTCAGAATATGGACTTTCTTCTTGCAGCAGACCTGAACCAGAGTAAGAATAAAGAAGAAAAATATCAATTTTAAATAAATCAGATTTTTTACTATTACATGGAATCAGAAATTTGGTGTATGAATCTAGATATTTTTGGAGTATTTTAAAGCCACAAAAAGAGTTACATTAGTTATGATGTCTCAAAACTATGGGAACAACCTGAATTGGTAGAAAGAGGAAAGATTCAATTTACCCATTCCTAAATTGATAACAGAGATTCCTAAATTGATCACACCTGGGATTAGATATTATCAGAGATTGCATTGGAATTTTCAGCTCTTGGGCTCTTGCAGGAGATGATTTCAAAGAAGACTTAGTAAAACTGTAGCCAAGTTTATTAGAAGAGAAAGAAAAAAAGAGGAAAGATTATCTCAAAGGAAAAAATGGGTTCTCTCAAAGAGGAGAGCAACAACTTACCTCTTTGTTAGCTCAGCTTTATGGGTTTGGGAGGGGAGTTTCCTGGAGAATCCTTCCCAGACACTATCTCTTAAATTTTGACTAACAGTAGGTTTGCATCAGATTCTTAAGTCCCTACTACACATGTTTCTACCTAAAGGAAATTATTTCCTGTTTGGTGTGTATAAAGATCACAAAGTCCCCCTTTAATCTGGGCCTAGCCAGATCAGGGTAATTTGTGTTATTCTATATCAGGGGAGTATTGAACATGAATTCCTCAAACTTGAGAGTGAAGAATAATCCTGAAAGTAACAGGCTTGTCAGTTAAGGGTTGACACCTCCTGGGTAAGAATGGCCTAGTCTCAGGTGCTTCAGAGAAAGATATGTTGAGAGTCTGTAGGCAGGCTCAGTTGGTAACATTAACCCTTTCAACTTCATGTTCCCACCATGTCTCGCTGGTACCTTGTGGTATTAAGGCTAGGGATGTAGCTCAGTAGCAGAATGCTTGCCTGGCATGTCTGAAGCTCTGCATTCAATCCCTAGTCTTGTTTGTCTATTAAAAAAAAACCTATTATAATAAAAAACATTCAAACCAAAGGAATATAATAAAAAACATAGGCAAATAGATATGGCCATGTGATATTTGACAAAGGTGCCAAAAGCATATGTTGGAGAAAAGATAGTCTTTTTAACAAATGATGCTGGGAAAATTGGATATCCACATGTAGAAGAATGAAACTAAATTCAGACTTCACATCCTGCACAAAAATTAGTTCAAAGTAGAACAAAAATCTAGGAATTAGAACATAAATCGTGAAACTATTAGAAGAAAACATAGGGGCAACACTCAGAACACATTAGTACAAGCACTGATTTCCTTACTAAGACTCCTAAAGCTCAACAAATAAAATGATTCTGATTGCACTGAATTAAAAAGCTTCATGCATTGCAAAAGAAATGGGTGCAAAAGAGGGACTCAAAAGAATGGGAGAAAATTTTTGCCAGCTTTTCTTCCAAGAGGTTATTGATAACCAGAATATATAAAGAACTCAGAAATGCTTAATATCAAAAACTACAAACTCAATAAATGGGCAAAAAGTCTGAAGAGACATCTCTCAAAAGAAGAAATAAAAGTAGCCAACATATAAATGATGAAAATGTTCAACATCTCTAGCAATCAGGGAGATACAATTCAAAACTACACTGAGATTTCAACTCATTCCAGTTAGAATGGCAGTCATTATGAATACAAATAATGATAATTGATGGTGTTGATGGGGGAAAAATGAACACTTATACATTTGTGGTGGGACTGCAAATTAGTACAATGGCTTTGAAAAACAGTATGGAGATTTCTTAAAAGACTAAGAATGGAACCACCATATGACCTAGCTATCTTATTCCTTATTTTTTCAGAAGGACTAAACTCAGTAATCTGTGAATATCAATGTTTATGGCAGCATGATCCTCAAAAGCCAAGTTATGAGACCAACTTAAGTGCCCATTGATAGATAAATGGATAAATAAAATATTGTATAAATACACAATAGAGTTCTACTCAGGCATTAAGATGAAAATTATGTTACTTTCTGATAGTGAATGGAAAAGGAGAACACCATGCTAAATTAAAGAAGACAGACTCTTGCATGAGGGATATAAATTAAAATATAAAATAAAAATAGGGGATCTCATGAAAATGGTAGGGAGATTATTATATTAGAAGGAGAGGACAACAAGGGAGGGTGGATGTACAGAAAAGGAGAAGAACTAGGAAATGAAATTGAATAAATTATACTAGGTACATATATGAAAATACCACAATGTCTATAAGGAAAAAAACAATAAATGAATAAGTAAATAGAAGGCAAATGGAGTAGATAAAGGAGGTCAGAGGGAGAGAGAAAGGGAAGGAATGGGGTATTACTGGCAATTGTAAAGGAGAAACTATATTATATGCTTTGTGACTATGTCAAATGAAAAATCACTGTTATATAAAACTCTAAAACACAAACTTGAATTAAAATAAAGGGAAATAAATAGAGAGACCATATATGTGAATTGAAAGGTGTTACAATGTAGTACATTTTAACTGTTATTTGTTGATACAGTAGCAGAAGGATAATGAAAATGAGTATTATCAATTAAAAAACAAATTTTACAAAACAAGATGATATAGACTCATTTTTCACTGCTTCTTGTTTCTAAATACAACTAAATTGCTGGAAAAATTAAAAGGATAATCATTCAACAACTCTTAGCTCCAGAAAAATGAAAGGCAGACTGCTTAGAAAAGTTAAGAAGTAAGGAAAGAGATGAGTGAGTTACCTGCATTTTCCTTATCTCCTATATATGATAGGCTGGACAGGAGAGTCCTATAACCCTGAACCAACAACAGATGTGAATTATAACATCAAAGAGCCCCAAACTCCTGTTGTCTCTAATCAAAGACCATTGGCAGAAGGCACACAGGCCTGGGGTTTCCTGACCCACCCACTGCCCCTATAGAAGACCCAGCTGCCAGACGCTCTCTCCTTTATTTATACTTTCTGAGTTGAAGCAAGACTTTTGGATAGCTGGGAAGCAAGAGTGATAAAGTGTTTATTGCCCTGAGATATGGATTTTGCTACCCCAAATCTAGCAACATCCGTTGTCCCTGAAAGACATCTTCTGCTCCCACGGATGGATATGTGGTAGGGCAAAGTAGGCACCCACTACATCACCAGAATAGCACTTCAGCAACCATGGAAAAGCAACCATCTCTGGAACCACAACTGCAAACTGTAGACCAGACAGACCTACATGCTAAATCCCAAGATGGTGTCAAGTGCCACTAAAATAGGAGACATTAAACAAGACCCATCTCATATAATATTCCTAGGGTTTAGGACACAATTAAAAACAACTCATCATATCAAGACTAGGAAAACCACATGAATAATGAAAGAAAGTCAAATGATGCCAATGTTAAGATGAAGAATACTCTGAAAAGGACTTTAAAACTGCTATCCTAAAAATACTTTAAAGCTAACAAATACTGTAATATTTCAATATTACAAATACTATTGAAAGAATTTCTTTTAAATTGACAATCTCTGCAAAGAAGTATAATCTGAAGAAGAACAAAATATAGGTTATAAAATGAAAGTTATAATAAACTTGATTTGAAAAATCCTTATTGAATTATTTTAATGGAAGATTGAAGATAGAGAGGATGGATTTAGTACACTTGAGAACAGAAGAGTAGAATTAACTCAATGTGAATGAGAGCATGAGTACAGGATAATAATAAATTACAGTGTTCAAAAGACTTATAGGATAGCAAAAGATGTAACCTTCATGTAAATCCTATATGAATGAGTTGTACCATGCATAGGACAATATATTTGAAGAAATATTGACCAAAAAAAAAACCTCTCAAATGTAGTAAAATACATAAAAGTTTTTTTTTTTTTAATAATTTTTATTTATTTTTATTGTTTAATTTTCGGCGGACACAACATCTTTGTTGGTATGTGGTGCTGAGGATCAAACCCGGGATGCACGCATGCCAGGCGAGCGCGCTACCGCTTGAGCCACACCCCCAGCCCAACATAAAAGTTTTTAAAAGATGAGAGATTCTGGGGTGGGAGCTCAGTCGTAGAACATTTCCTAGCATGTGTGAGGCACTGGGCTCAAGTCTCAGAACTGCATATAAATAAATAAAATAAAGTTCCATCAACAATTAAAAAATATTTTTAAAAAGATGTGAGATGCAAACCAGATAAATCAAAAGAAATATATAATAAGACACCAAATTTAATTGTCAAACTACTAGAACTAAAAGACAAAAAAAGTCATAAAGGTGGCAAGAGAATCATATTCCATTACCTATAGGTAAATATCAACTTAATGGTAGTGGATTTGGCCTTTGAAACCTAGTGGCAACAAGAAAGTGATGAGTTTTCAAATGCTTAAAGAAAATCCTCGTCAACTGCAAATTCTACACCTTCTGAAGCTGTATTTCAGGAATGAGTAAAAATAGAGACTTTCTCCACTAAAGAAAAGTAAGAGAAATGTCACCAGTGGAACTGCCTCTGGAGCCTGGCTAAGGGAAGTATCTCAAGCACAGAGGAAAACTTACATTTGGAGGGGAGGCTTTAAATCTCAAAAAGGGAAAAAGAACAGTGAAATCCCAAAAAGATATTGAAGTAACTCAAAGGAAGGCAGGAAAACTAAAACACAGAAATGAGAAACAAGGGACAAGAAACAAATAATAAAATGTAAGACTTAAGTCCTCTCTTAAAAATTAATAGTTTTTTAAATGTAAATTAAAGAAGTACACATATTAAAAGATGAATTAGCAGAGTTCATAATGATGAAATGTATAATTACATCTAAACCAGAACATTATAGAATGGCCAAAGAACAATCAGTCAGGGCTGGAGTCATGGCTCAGTGGTAGAGCACTTGCCTGGCATGTGTGAGGCCCTGGGTTAGATCCTCAGCACTGCATATAAACAAATAAAAGATCCATGGACAACTAAGTTATATATATATATATAAATAATCAGTCAATCAAGAAAAGTAGTCAAATACTAAATGCACATGCATGAAAGAACAGTTTCAAAATATATGAAACAAGAACTGGTAGAAGTGAAAAGAGAAATAGATCTAAAGTTGAAATCAGAGATGTCAGTCCCATTCTCTTAGCAATCAATAGAAAAAACAGATACAAAATATCAAAAATATGGGAAAAGTGAACAGTATATGAACCAACAAAATATAATTGAATTTACAGAACTTGAACCCATTACAGATTACTCAGTCCATACTTACCAAGATAGTCACATTCTGAGTTATAAAACAAATTTCAATGATTTTTAAACATACTGAATATCTTTTCTGTTCGTAGACAAAATAAGTAACAGCAATAAAACATAAATTTCTTAAAGCTCAAAAAATTTTTAAATATTTATTTTTTAGCTGTAGATGGCACAATATCTTTATTTTATTTATTTATATTTATGTGGTGCTGAGAATCAAACCAGGGCCTTGCACATGCTAGGTGAGTACTGCTGAGCCACAATCCTAGCCCCAACACTCAAGAATTTAACAACACATATCTAAGTAATGCATAGGTCAGTGAAGAAGTTTCTAAGAAATAATGTTGAATACCTGAAATGAATGCAAGTGAAAACACACTATATCAGGAGTTCTCTAACATCTAAAGCAAGACCAAGAGGGAGATCACCTGGTACTTTCATAATAAAAGTACAAAGACTTCAAGTCTAGAATCTAAGTTCCTGAGTCAGGATTCTAGTAAAAGAAAAGCAAATAGAAACCAATAAAGCAATAGAGGAAACAGTTAAACTAAGAGCAGATGTCAGAAAGTAGAAAAGAAACAATCAGAAGAAGTGATAAACCTCTCACAATACTCACAATGTAAAAGAGAGAATACACACATCACTAAGCCAGAATGCATCAAATCACTCCATATTTTCAGCTAAAAGAACAATAAGGTGATACTATGAACAGCTTGATACTTAAAAATTAAATGACATGATCAATTAATTATTCAAAAAACAAACTACCTGAACTCAAATTAGATAGCTAATTTGAAAATTCTTAAAACCATTAAAGAAATTGAATCTGTTATTAAAATGTTGCTGGAAAAGAAATCACCAATCTCAAATGCCTTCCTCTGAGAATTTTCTCAGTCTTTTGAAGAATTGATAATAATTTTTCCCAATATCATCAGAAAAATAGATTTTAAAGGATTTTATGAGGCCAGTTTTACGTTGATCTCAAAGTCAGACAGAATCCAAAAAGGAGGAAAGAAAAAAAAAATAAATACAAAAGGAAAAGAAATATTACAGTCCCATATCTTCTAGAGGCAGAATTCTCAATAAGATGTCAACAAATATAATGTAGCAATGTATAAAAATGATTATATTTAATCATGTGATATGTATTCTAGATTTACAAGACTTGGTGCATAATTCAAAACACAATGTAATCAATGATATTAATACACTAAAGAACAAAATCCAATTTATATTGAAGAAAACCTCATTCATTATAAAAACTCTCAGCACACTAAAAACAGGAATTTCAGGAAATTGCTAAAGAGCATCAAATACTGCCGCTAACATACTGAACAATGAAAGACTGAGATGAGACTTTCCAGTCCCACCACTCTTATTAGCTGTAGTACTAGAGAAACTACTCATCATATTGAGGAGAGAATGGTAAAGTAAAAGGCATATAGATTGGAAATGATGAACTAAAACTGTTTGTATATAAAGATGATATCACTGTAGACATATGCTCAAAGAATCTACAAAAATATCTATTAAAGTAAGTTCTATAAGGTTAAATTATATAAATAATTAAATATTAATTATACTTTTACACATTAGCAATAAACATGCAAACAAAATTAAAAATTACTTGTAAGGAAATAAAAAATACTAGAGAATATACTTGGTGACCCATCTTGCACAGGACTGATATTCTGAAAAGTTATCAAGTTTAGAGGGAGTTTAGTGGGGCCACATTCATGAGCTGGAACCTCAACATCATGAAGCTGAGTCCTCAGCAAATGGCACTGTTGGGAGGCAATAGGGTCTTCAGGATTCAGGGCCTAAGGGAAGATTAGGTTACAGTGCCTGGGTCTTTCAAGGGGACACTTGGATGGCTTCCTCTGTTTGCTTCCCATCTGCTATGAGATGGGTAGCTTTGTTCTTCCAAACACCGTTTACAATGATGTTCTGCTTTGCCTCAGGCCTAGAAGAAGCAGAACCAACCAACCATGGACTAACACCTCTGAAACTATGAGCCAAAATGAACCCTTCCATTGTTTAAGTTGATTATCTTAGGTATATTGTCACAGCAAGTGAAAGCTGACTGATAATAAACATGGATAAATGGAATGGAAAGGAAGAATCCTGATATAAATCCACAAATATGTCCAATTGAATTTTTTGTATAAAAGAGCAAAAGCAATTCAGTGGGAAAGGATAATCTTTTCAATTAGTTTTACAAGACTTCCAGTAAGAGAAGAACAATCTCTTAAAATACCTTAAAATATGGGAAAACTGAACAGTATATGAACATACTGAATATAGTATTTACTGAATATAGTCAAATACTGCATTTAGTATTTGACTACTTTTTTTGATTGACTGATTGTTCTTTTTTATATATGTAACTTAGTTGTCCACGGATCTTTTATTTATTTGTATGCAGTGCTGAGGATCCAGCCCAGGGCCTCACACATGCCAGGCAAGTGCTCTACCACTAAGCCATCACTCCAGCCCTGATTGATTGTTCTTTGGCCATTCTATAACAATCTCAAAAAAAGAAAATTATCTCAGTTTTATCCTGTATAAACCTTATATAAAATTTAACTAAAAACAGACTATAAGTTTAAATGTAAACATATAGAATAAAACCTTTAGGAAAAAGACAAAATACAGGATAAAATCTTTGGGACCTTGGATTAGGTGAAGGTTTCTTAGACTTGACAGCAAAAGTGTAGTCCATATAGAAAAACAATTGATAAAGCAAGCTTATAATAATTAAATGTGTATATAATGAGAAAGACAAGTATGAAAAAGCAAGCTTTGCAATGGAATAAAATATGTGCAAACTACATATCCAGCAAAACCTGTTAATATTATTAAGAATATATAAAACACCCTCAAACTCAATAATCACAAAATTCTAACAAATCCAACTAAGAAATGGTAAAAGATTAAGTCAATAGCTTATGGAGAGGTTGTTTAGATGGCAAACTAGCCCATGAAAGAATGCTTAATATCATTTACTGTTAGTGAAATGCAAATTTAAACCATGTTGAGATATTACTACACACCTATTAGAATGGATAAAAGAAACATAAGACAGTCTCTCCCTCTGGAATAGTGGCCCACATTCTCCCTTGAATGTGTTTGTTCTTGCTTAACCCAAGAAGACAGCTGTCCCTTGTCATAGTCTGTTTTCTCCCTTGTGTGCTTGCTTTCCTAAATACATGTCTGTGTCTAGGAAAAAAAATAAAAATATAATTCTTACACTCAATGCTAGAAAGTATATGGAGATGTTGAAAAAGACACAAATAAATGGAAATATGCCTTATTTTCATGGATTGGAAAAAAAAAAAACCCAATATTGTGGAAATGTCCACACTACCCCAAAAGATAAAAAAAATTCAATGTAATCTGTGTCAAAATATCAATGATATTCATCACATAAACAAAACATAATAAAAACAAAGAGCAAGGGTTGAGGATGTGGCTTAGTGGTGGAGCAGATGCCTGGAATGTGTTAATCCCCAGTAACAATCAAAAAGAAAAAAGAATAAGGAAAACAAGCTTAAAATCTGTAGGGAATTAAAAGGACCCCAAATGGACAAAGCAATCTGGAGCAACAAAAACAAAGCATGAGGAATCACACTACTGTGACTTCAAAATACATTGCAAAGTTATAGTGACCAAAACGGAATGGTACTGGCCTAAGAATAGACACCTAGGTTAATGAAGAAGAATTGATAAAGCAAGAATTAAATGTGTTGAGAGCACAGAGTGAAATGTGTTGCTTAGATGGTGACCTCGATCTTAACTTTTAGAGAAGAATAATTATGATCTCTCTTGTCATTTAACTCAGCTACTTAATTTTGAGAAAATTTGACCCAAAGAATTTTTTCCACCTGCAGTTTTATCTGTCATTTGCCATAAGCTTACTGACAGAAATTTTCCCTTCTCAATTTCTTATTTTAAATACTCCCACGTTAGGTTCATCTCACACCATTTTCTTCATGTTTTAGAGAAATTGTTATTTGTTTTTTTGAGGGAGAGGAATGTATGATCAACCTTATTTTTAAATAAGTTTCTGTCTCTCTAGTTGAAATATTCTAATATGCATGAAAAAAGTTTCTGTCTTCCAAGACTATTATAGTTACCGAAAGTAACCATGTTGCAATATAATACATTCACCATGCTTTACTGAACTTGAAAATATTATATTGTTAAATGACAAAAGTGATGAAAGGACTTGTAGGAAGCCCATGTGGAAAATCGTCTTTCCTGATCAAATAAACATGAAGCAAATCTTACAATCTAAGTAAACACCTCCCCATGGCTGAGTAGGCCTGGCTCCAGACCCGGCATGCTACAGCAAATTAATTTTATTGACTAGGTGGGTGAATGTGCCAAATGAGAGTCACTCTGTGTGGATCTCTGATTGTTTTCCAGGCTGAACACACATAGGACTTTTAGTTTTTTCCTTCTGCTTACTCCAGGGGGAAAAAAATCCTATTCCAAACCCAATTAGATAAAGCATCTGATATACAACTATGATGGTAATATATATTAAAAAAAAAGATGAAAGAAAAATGTTAAGTCAAAAACTTTATAAGGGTTGTTTGGTAGCTTGGTAGTAAAGTTCTTACCTAGCATGCATGAAGCCCTAAACTTCAACACCACACATTTTTACATTTTTAGATATGGGAGTCCAAAATCCAGGGCCTTATATGCAACTTGAACTTCTGTAACATAAAAATAACTAAAGGAAATAATAACCTGGGATATGGGGAAAAGGCAGGTCTTAATGATCTCAATGAACATCCCATGGTTCATGCAAAAGAGCTTTTAAAATCTTAACTCTTCTGCATAATTTTACTTCTCATGATTTGACTTTTATAATTGGATAATATCCAAATAAATACTTGTGCTATGCTTTCCCATTTACACAATGTGACTTTCCATCTGTTTTTCTGCCGTGTCTTAGTCCAAGATAGGTGTTCCAGGCAGCCATTGCACTCCTCACCATGTCATAGGTGGTTAGACTAAGACTCATCAAAAAGACTTGTTACCTCCCTCAGCAGATACAGGACAGAGCTGAGGGTCTAACTCCTGTCTGCTTGAAATCATGACCATGCTGCCTCATGGGCATCCCATTCCCTGCCAATGGAGGATCTCAGAGCACATAGAGGGAACTGTTCCCTCTATACATTGTCCTAAAAAGCCCCTGGATGGAAGTTCCATCTTTTCTAATTAATCTAGATGGTCTATGAAGAAAGTTAAATATGAAAGTAGCATTGGAGGCCTGGGATGTAGCTTGGTAGTAGAGTATTTGCACAGCACACTTGAGGCCCTGGGTTTAAACTGTAGTACTGCAAAAAGCAGAGAGAGAGAGAGAGAGAGAGAGAGAGAGAGAGAGAGAGAGAGAGAGGAGAGAAGAAGAATAAGATAAATGAATGATGAAAA
>NW_025999977.1:51278362-51283232 GCF_001458135.2 Marmota marmota marmota
AAAAAAGAGAGAGAGAGAGAGAGAGAGAGAGAGAGAGAGAGAGAGAGGAAGAGAGGGAGAGAGAAAGAGGAATTAAAATAAATGTGTCAAAATCTAGGCAAGACATTCAGTGCTGCTTCTCACCCATAAGTACTTTCCTTAAGAGTGGGGCTATGGCAGTCTAAAAAGATGTCAAGAAATAAGGAGGCTTAATAAAGAGTAAGACTGGGATTACTGTCATTGATTTTTACAAGATATAAGTATCACGGCATTTGAAGAAAAGGGAGAAGCTTAAGATTCATCCAATGTAACTTACTTCTCAATAAATAATTTCCCTTAATACAAATATCAAATTCTTATAAAATGTATGCTATCGAGCTTTCACATTATTTATTTTAACTTATTCTAAACAAACAAACAACAACAACAACAACAAAAACCCTCTTCTTGTATGTATCATTGTCCGGACTTAAAAAGAGTCCTAAACTCTGAAGGTTAGCAACTTAACCACTGGCTATCAGCTAGTAGCTAGCTATGCTAAGAATTAGGTCCAGATTTCTCCATCTCTAAACCAAAAACTGGAAAAAAAAGAAAAACATGTTAAAGGGCCTTGCTTGTCCCTTAGGCACATACTCAGCATTTCAACTCAAAAAAATAAGGCCCAGAAGGTACAGGCCCAGGGGATGGGGCTGTCTCCTCATTCTTTCAGTGAGGTGGACAGAGGGTTAAGGGGTCTAGGCTGAAGGAACAGGGCTGACATCTAGTCTGCCTGGAAGGACAGCGTATCCAGCCACAGGTATTATTTCGAGTTTTAAAAGGTATAGAATTTGCCCTCTGGGTTTTGTCCCTTTTTCCTTCTGGGCTTCTCCCATTTTGAATGGGGATGCTCTGTCTTCCAGGCCTGCCCTGCCACCCTGCCTTGGAAGCAGAAAACCCTCTCGGCTTGGCCAGTTCACGGCCGGAGGAAAATTTAGACTGCATAAATTATACTACTAGTCTCTCTCACTTGATCTAGATGAGATTTTTGGCTGTAGCTCATGCAGGGATAGGTTCAACTTTGAGGAGGTTGGAATGAAGTAAATGTGTTTTTCATGTGAGAAAGACATGCATTTTTGAGGACCAGCGGGTAGAGTATTTTGGGCTGTTTTAGGTTCTTCCCCACAATTCATAAGCTGAAGTTTTAACACCTAGTAGCTAAAAAATAACTGCATTTGGAGATAATATATTTATAGAAACACTTAGGTTAAAATATAGTGCTATAAGTGGGCCCTAACCCAGTGCTAGCCCTGTCCTTTTGAGAAGATGAAATTTAGATATACAAACAAGGGGAAGCTAATGTGAGGACATTTGGGGAAGAAGGTCATCTCTACAAGCTATGGAGAGGGTTTGGAATAGCTCTGTCACTCAGAGTCATCAGGAGGGCTCAACTTTGCCAACAGCTTGACGGTGAACTCCAGCCTTCAGAACTGAGAGACAATAAACTGGCATTGCTTAAACCAGCACTATGGCACTCTGTTGCAGGAGTCTTGGTAAACTAATACATTACCCCAAATGATAACTTTCCCTGTACCTAATTTCAAACAAGGCTCAGCACACATGAGTATGTGTCCATTTCTAAGACCAGGCAATTATGTTAGTGCTCTTTTTTATTTAAGCCAATAAAATGTCAAAGTGACTTCATTTGTGTGTTTTCTTTTTCTTTCTTTTCTTACAGTGTCTCTGTATAGTTAATGAAAGCTATTATAATTGCAGCCATAATGTGGATGATGAGGAAAAAAAAACCCTATCTGCTATTCAACCTGGTGAATTAGAATAATGGAATTTTAGAGTTAGCAAATGTTGGAGGATTTTATTCCAACCTGATGTGGCACAATGTTCTTGGCTCAAGCCTTTACTTTGGTAGCAAGAGAATGTTAATTTCTGCTATTCTAAAAATAAAATGATATTTAGGACTTGGTACCATTTTCATAACTAAAGACCCTTTTCTGACATTTCCTTTTCAGATGCTGCTTTTTCATCAGTCAGATAGAAATACATCTTCAAAGAAAATCTATTGACATAAACAGAATCGTATCATGAAGTTGTTCTTTCAGGTAAGGAAGGAGGTAGCCACAAAAGTGGTCTTAATTTAAGAACTTTATGAATACACAAAATCATTTTTTAATAACTGAATCACTTTAATAAAAAATATAACTTGAAAATTTGCATTATTTGATTATCTTAAGCACAATAATTTATGTAAAACCCAATTGAAAAAGAGTGACTTTCATTAAAAAAATACAACTTCACCAAGGAGGCAATGAACATTTTCAGAATGGACAAAATAAGAGAAAAGTTTCTGCAGAAAATAATCTACATTTGATAGGGAAAAATCTCCTCCTTGGTGCTGAATGTTTTATAGACTCACTTCTTTATAGGAGGTCATGGTCGCTCTGCACCCAGTAACTCAGGTGATGGCAATCCTCTGACTCTCGTGGGTTGTGGCCCTGTTTCTGTATTGTTGAATATTAGATGATTCAAAAATTTAAAATTCACAAACTGTGTATCAAGGTGTATCATTCATTGACTTGTGTATCAGGATATATCCTTGTAATTTATGAAGCTTTCTTCACTTTCAACATGCATTTGACCTTATATTCTATGCCTATAATCACCACTTTATGCAACTGCTTGTTGATTTTGTTCCTAAAATATTAAAAATAATTATTTTTTCATTTCAAATTCTACCTCCCTAGGTTAGGGTATCATCACCTACCCCTTGAATTGCTGTGATATCATTGAAATTCTGCTTGCTTGGTTTCCTTTCGTCTGTTTTCCATGTTGAATACAGATTGGTCTTTTGCAAATAAAATATCCACTTTAGGAAGGTTACTTTTTTTAGTCCTAGAATTTGTTTCCATCAACATAATGCGCCAGGTTCTTAGGAATCAACAGTCTTTTGTTAATTGCCCACATTCGTTCTTTGGTGCATATGGCCTCCTGTAGGTCAACTCAAGCCCTTAGACTTGTAGACCTATGAAAATTTTGTTTCCTCTCTTCTCAATACGGATCCCTTCTCCATAGCATTTCTGTCTCTCCCTCATCAGCAGCTAAATCTGAATAACTAATGCACATTCTTTGGAAATCATATTTAACGTGTAATATTAAGTAAAGAGTTCCCTGATTTCCTAATGCTGAATTCAGTGTTCCTGTGATATGCTTTGCTAAGTACCTTATTAAAATTAAACCACAGCATTTGTCAGATGTGTTGCTGATTTCTTTACTTTTCTAAGCTCTATGTCAGAAAGAAACCTTATTTTGTCTACCTTATAGAAACTTTAGTGCATAGTATAGACCCAAAACATATTTGTTAAGAGCTTAGAAAATAAATGACTTATATTTAGTCTGAAATTCTTCTAGTTCTCTTGACTCTAATCAGGTCCTACGGTGAAAATATTCAGGTGATGGTAACCCTCTGACTACTGTGGTTTGTGGCCTTGTTTCTGCATTGTTGAAAATTAGATTCCACGCTCATGGTCCTCGAATTAATGAAACACTTTCCTGAACATTTTAAAATTATTTTTTCAGTACATAGAACAAGTTTGAATGCCTAAGAAGAGATGGCATCAGAATTAATATCTCCTAAGCCACATAGTATTTATGTATGTATTCATTCAATCATCAAATATCATTGAACTTTTACTGCAAATACATCTAAAGTTAGAAGTGGATGTACAAGACAAGACAGGTAAATAGGCTCAGTTAGGTATCAAAGTATATAGATTTCAGTCTATATATTAATATAAATTACTACATTTATTAATATTAAAATAAGTTGAATATTTGAATGAATTATATAAAACTGCTGATAATGGATCAAATTTTAGCACAAATAACAATTGCAACTGTTTTAATTTAGTATTTTGCCCATAAATAGCTTTTGCTTGTTTACATATGTTCTTCTATAGACAAATGTCAGCATATTTATTATTATTGTAAGTAGAAGTTAAGAGTCATAATTTACCTCCAGATTATTACCATATAAATTCAAATAAATGAGCATTCATTTATTACATAAAATGTGCTTGTCAACAAAGGTGAAATACATAAAGTAATGTTATGTATAAATAGTATCAATGTAAAAAAAGAAATGGTATAAATGTATAAATAGTATGAATATTCAAACATATGCCCAGTCCCAGCTACTCTAAGGTGGAGCCAGGGGTTTGATATAGCCCAGGAGTTCGAGGGCAGCCTGGAGACATGGAAAGACCCCACCTCAATGACAAAAAAACTTAAGATTATTTTTCCTAATTAAAATAATGAAAAAATATGTACTTAATTGTGAGAGGAGATATAGAATGCAAAAACCTTTAAATCCCATTGTCCAGATTAATGATAAACAGGTTTGTTGTGACTGCTGCACAAACATATTTATTTACAAACTTCAAATATAAATAAAAAACACTCTTTCTTTCATCCACCTTGCATTTTAAATGTTATTTTTCACTTAGAAATCTCCCTATATTCTCTGAGAATTCTGACTCCCATAGCAAACACTCTTTCTATTTGCTTCATACATACTGGAAAAGGCTGTATTTGAAGGAATATTTGCATTTAAAGAGATCTAAAGAAACTGTGTGGGTAGGGCTTGGTGGTGCACTTCTGTCATCCCAGAGGCTCTGGAGGCTGAAGCAGGAAGATTGCAAATTCAAAATGAGCCTCAGCAACATAGCAAGGCCTTGAGCAACTTACTGAGGCCCTATCTGAAACTAAAACTTATTAAAACCTGGGGATTGGGCGGGTAGAGATGTGGCTGAGTGGTTACGTGCCCCTAGGTTCAATCCCTGGTACCAGAAAAAGAAGGAAGGAAGGAAGGACGGAAGGAAGGAGGGAGGGAGGGAAGGAAGGA
>NW_025999977.1:51283255-51365489 GCF_001458135.2 Marmota marmota marmota
AGGGAGGGAGGGAGGAAGGAGGGAAGGAGTGTGGACAAGGCATAAGGTTTATAAATTTGCTATGTTCTGAAAGGGTAAGAAGTTGAATAAAGCAAGAGTACTGATTGCATTTAATTAGGAGAAAGGATCAAGTTTCACAATGGAGACCTAGGAGAGAAAGGAAGGTGAGGCTTCTTGACGAAAGGTGGAGACATTTTGTTCTGTTTGGTTCTAATCTGCAGGTTAAAATTATTTTAAGAGTTGCATTGGACAAATCTGCCTTCATTTCTGTGAAGACACATTCAACAGGCCAAATTTATAGTCTGAAACTAGGGAAGAGAAGGCATAGACTGGAACTTAGACTTGCCACTCTGGTTTGACTAGATAAAGGGACAGAAGTGTGTCTCGATAAGATACGGAGTGCATAAAATGAATCCTGTAAAGACCGTATTAAAACTTCCTATATCAGAAAGGGGAACAAAAGGCCATGGTCACTGGGGTCTAGTTATCAATCTCTCCTGTTATTTGTCATGGTTCTGGGAGCTGTGAGGTTCTCTCTCTGGTGACACCTGATTTCATCAGTCAAAGGAACATACTTCACTCCCATTTCTGGGATGTGTTAAAAATTGAGGTACTTTGAAAGTATAAAAGCTAGCATTACCATAATAGGGGGATTTGAGACGTTGTTCTCTTAAATATAAACTTCCTTTGACTTTACCCAGTTTATGAGTAACTTTTTTTTTTTTTTTTAACCTGAGAGCAATAGTAGTGAGTTTGCGAAAAAGGCACACACAAAAGCTCCCACGTAATTGTCTATTGTGTGCTGGGGAATGGAAAGCTGCTAAAACCTTTCAAGTACTTCTATTAATAGCAGGAGGAAAACATTAGACTTTTCCCACATCAGGGAATAAAGGCACCTGTAGTAAGTGCTTTAAAACATGAATCACAAAAATGACCCTTGATTGAACCTTGCAGGAGAGCTTGGATTCTGAGTGTCTCTCCTGGAATCCTTCTACTTATTTACTTAATGTTTGCTTGTTTATTACCTTTATTCAATTTTTATTTTTATGTCAGAAAATCACTACGGAAATTTGAAATAATTTAGTTTTACTTGCTTAAGTAAAACTTCTTAGCCTTAGTTCTTACTTCCAGCATGAAGACATAAGCAGGTCTTATGACAAATTCTCTGTCCCAAAAGCTACAGTGGAGGTTTCGACCAACACAATCATTTCAGTGCTCTGAAAATCTTCCAATACAGGCATTCGGAAGAGAAGAACTTGCTAAAATGAGAAACTACTGAACTTTGGGTAGGGAGAGCCGGAATCTGTGAAGTCTTCACTTGGGCCAGACCCCATCTTTTCTACCCTATTCTGGAGGTTGTAACTTTGAAACCAACTTCTCTATTGCTGTCAGTGGCTGTGTTCATTTGGAGGAGAGGATGGAAAATAGTTTCTAAATCCAATGTGTGTCACAGAGTCATATCATCTGAGATGGTCATTTAAGCCATCACTATATGCATATGACTAGTGTATTCCTTATCCCTGTATTAATTAGTCATCAATTCCTTTAAGCCATACAAATTAAATGTCAATATACTCTGACACTTCTTTTTCACCTCTGTGTCAGAGCTCTATTCAGACAACACTCAGTGGTAGAGTCCTTGCCTTGCATGCATGAGGCCCTGAGTTAAATCCCCTGTACAGAGGGTTCCTTAAACTTCTACAAGTATATATAAAATTCCCAACTCATAAAATTTTTGGATTATACAATTTTTTAAAACTCAATATTTAACAATTTTGTTATAATATTCTATTCCAATTGTATTACTATCCTAGGAAAACACACAAACAACAACAACAACAAAACCCACACAAACTTTTCCTTTACTCCTGCTGGTGGCCCCTGTGAACATATTTGCTCTAATCCATTCTGTCCAAGGCCTCTGGAATACCATTTAAAAACAGCAGGAATAATCCATGCTCTTGCATTTACTTGTATAAATTCATCGAACCATGAATATTCCCCTGTATGCACATTCCTCTGTGTGTACCCTGATTAAAACATCGCATAAGTGAATGCCCGTCCCTCCGTACTTGAGACTGTTTAATGGCACCCTGGAGTGATATGTGATACCTTTCCCACTCAACACATTTTTATACACTTTGATCCTGCTCCCACCAGTAATGACCAAAACAGTGATTAAAAGTCAGTCTTTGCTACAATAATCCCATTAAAATATACTTTTTCTCATATTCATATATTATTCAATATATATTATTATTTTGTCATTGATATACTTAACCTCCAAGTCTCATCTTAATCTATCTTAAGGAGATTTTCAGAAGTTGACTTCCCATTCTGAGGTAATAATTTCTTCCCCTCAATTTTCCTGAGAATACATATTTGCATTCATACATACCAAATGTTATATTAATACTTTCAGCATACATTCAGCATATATTGTGCATGTAGGATGTTTCCTTGTTTGCAAAATCATTTACCTGTCTGATCCTCACCTTCAGCTCTAAGCTCCATGTCTATCTTTCCATGGATCTTTGGAATGAATTCTCATTTGTCTACAATTATTTTGCAACTTCAGAACATAGCATAAGGGTAAATATGTTAGCTGAATACATTTTGCTTAATGATTGAACTTAAAATTATAAGGCTGTAACTTAATTTCCTAGATAAATGTTCAAATAAAGATGGTGAAATGGTTTCAATCAGACACAGAAATAAATATAAATTCAATTAACTGATGTCATCACATTATAAATTAGATCACATTCCTGAATTTCTTCTTATTTCACAGTAGCCATGTTTATGTATAATTTTTTAATTTGTATTTTTCCTCCATCACTGAGTGCTCCTTAAACTTCTACAAGTATATATAAAATTCTCCCAACTCATAAAATTTTTGGATTATACAAGTTTTTTAAGAACTCAATATATAACAATTCTAAGTTATAGTATCCTATTCCAAATGTATTAATATCCAAGTTTTCCATGTGTGAAATGGATGACTAATAGTACCATTCATTTAATTACATGAGTCATGAACCATGAAATGGTCTTCATGAACTCATATTCTAAACATTATAATCCCTTTATGTATACTTAAAACACAATAAACTTGTAACTGAAATAGGCAAATTCCATACTTGGTTCTTTATATTAGTATCTAACATTTTAAAATAATGATAAAATACCCAAATTTACACAAAACATCTTGACAGGAAATAATTTGTATCATCCCAAGTTTATTTGAACTTCTGATCACATGTGTGTTTGATTTATATTTGGAACTTGCACATTATTAGTCTACTAATTGATATGACCTTTGCTTTATGATCCAAAGTAAATTTACAAATGGCTGCCTTTCTTGAAAATGTATTTCACTCTTTGAAAACAAATTAAGTCAATACCATGTTGTTATATAAATCATAGCAGGTCTTAATGAGAAACCAATATGAAATGTAGTCATTTGTACACAAATATTACTCACGATTGTGAAAAAGTGGAAGCTACATGAATATTCAATAATAGGGAAAATTACTCAGTAAATTAGAGTGAAATTATAGTTCAGGTGATTTATTGTGACCTTTGCATGGGCAGGAGATAATTAGGAACTAAATACAAATAGCACAAATTAGAACAGAAAACAGGTGTAAGAGATTAATAAGGTGGCAATCTCAGTTTTAGTAAGTGAATATTTGAATGGAGAGAAAGGGTTACCTGAAGGAAGAAGCAAGATGATCTCTGGATTTCTAAATTGGACCACTGTTGCATGGGTGGCATGGAGACATAGGGGAAACACACACATACAAGGGAGAGATTGATTAAGAATTTTTTAAGGCAGCACTGATAACATAAGAACTTAAAATTCGGGATATAAAAGATGTGTCAGCTGTGCAGTTGACAGGATGTGGTAGGTCAGTGCAACTAGTTCAGTTCCCAGATCAGAGACCTTAATGCAAATCATCTTTATAAAGGCTCAGAGTCATAATGACTTAAAATAGATTTTTTAAAAATAACACTTTTATATAATTCATTCAACTCTCACCTCATTTTCTGGGGTACTTTGTTATCTCCCTTGATACTGAGAAGAAAATGAGAGAGAACTTAGTAACATGCTAAATGGTTCTCTCTCTCTCTCTCTCTCTCTGAAACACACACACATACACACTTACACACACACACCAAAAAAGAGTTTATTAATACCACACACACACACACACACACACACCCCAAAAAAGAGTTTATTAATACATCAACAAGAATCTAAAGATCTATCTGAAGACTAGGGAGACAGGGGCATTTTAATGAGAGTGGCATCAGTGTCTGAAATCTCTTATTTTCTTGATGTCTGTCCCCGATCTTTTGCTCTCCAGGCCTAGGATGTATGGATACATTTCATCATGCAGGGAAAAAAGTCTTCACAAGTATGTTTCATGGGTCAATATTAGGTCCACAATGACCTGGTATAAGAGATTTCTAGATCGTGCTCTGCAGAAACTCAAAAACCACCAAATGGGAAAGAAAGATCCAAGAACAGAGCATCTCAATTTAGGTTGCTTTCTTTCATTCCAGCAGAGGAATTTTGTCCCAATTTCTTTTGCTTATTGTGAACTTAAATGTGTTTTTTTTTTTTCCTGAAGAACTGATCCACTCAAATAAGTCTGAAAGTTTTCCATTTATTCAATTCTCTTCTTTCTCAAATGAGAATGTGAATAGAGAAGGCGGATTGTTTAGCATTATACTTAAAGTAAGAGAAATAGAAAAAGAACTAAGATCCCAATTTACAAACAATGGTCCTTCCCACTTACCCCCTTAAATAGTTCTAAGTAGATCAAACTCTTTTCTCAAGGTTTTTAAATTTAAAAATCAACTTGAATATTACTATTTATCCCATATTATAAAACTGTATTGTTTGAGTGCAAATATTAGATTTTTTGAACAAAAAAAATCAGTTTGTTTTATAAAGAAATAGCCTGATGCACACTTAGGAGTAATACTCAGTGGATATTGAAACATAAAGTATTTGCTGTCACATTTAATTGTGTCCTAGTCAACAGGTTAGAAGACATAGATTGAAATGAATAATATTTTAAAAACTCAGGATGTCTATTTGCCTAAATAACTCAGAATTTTAAGTTCAAATATTGTTTAATTTAAACAGTCTCAAAATTTTCAGTCCAGAAATTATTTCACACAATTCATCATTTTCTTGTCTAACAATCTAACATGATAGATTTTGGGCAATTTATCCTTTATAAAGGATATGAGCATAAGAATTACTTATACTAAGAAAGTGCAGAAAATATAAACAAACCATTCTGTTGAGGGATTACATTGCTCCGTTGATTAAAAACTTAAGTCTGTGCTAGGACTAGGTTAACTTTCTCTGTGTTTCAATGTGCTCTGTGAATTACACAATGAAACAAAAATACTAAACTAGAATAATTTGGAAGTGAGGCTAGCTCCCACAGACTAAATATTACTAATAGTAATCACTACTTTAGAGAGCAAGGTTGGTCCTAGTGTTCTTCAGACAAGACTAAAATAGCAAAAGGAGCCTTTCACATTTTAATCATGAACTTCCCCAGACAAATAAGCACCCATACACTTCCATTTGCCAGCCCTGATTGGCCCCATTAGAAACACTTTTCAGTAGAAGATTTAGAACCAGGTATAAATGATGAATTAAAATAGCCCAGGAAATGGAAAGAGATTGTGCAACCAAACATAAAGATAAATTTTCTCATTATGTGCTGCCCAATATACATGTGCATGCATTCTCTTAAGAGTCTGAATGGATTATAATTTAACATCTATGAACATTTATAAATGCTGTTAGACTATAATGACACATTTCACTCTGAATTATAGCCAATTTATGTATCTGAAATTAAAGAAGCTCAGCTTAAAAAGAAATAGTCTCTCGAGTGTTGCAGAGTACATAATAGCTTTTCCAAGGACATAAAATAAAACAAAGCAAACACAGTCACTATAGAAAACTACAATCAAGACTCTTACACCATGTGCAGAATTTTTATTCCATGGCTGTCAATAATTGGAAAGCTGGGAATATAACCCTTTCTGCTATAGAAAATAAAATTAACCAACTTGATTTTCAGAAAAGACATGGCTCTAATTCTCATATTAATAGTTTAACAGTGTTTCTTGTTTCTTGTTTGTTTTTGTTTTGTTTCAGAAAAGATAACTCTCAGGTCACCAGATGGTGTTCAATTACATATTATTTCTTAGATTTTGTTTGAATTCTTTTCAGTAAATATTTTGGAACATAGTTTTAAATACTCAGGAAGCCCAGTAGATTCAAACAGGAGTTTGGATTGGACTATCCCCTTATTGATATAAAATCTAAGGAGGGGAAGGAATGTTTAATTACAAAATTTCAAGAATATGGTAAGTGCTGCAATAAATATATGCCCAAGGAAGAGACACCAGGAAAGGGTGGCTTCACCAAATTAAAGCCCTTCCAACACAATTTTTAGAGAGGAATCTCAGTAATTTGAGCAATAAGTAAGCCTGTCCATGTTAGAAGAAAAAAAAAGATTTAGGCAAGTAGAGCATGTCAGACAACAAGAACTGATCAAATAGTGGGCCAGCAGCATGAACACTTGAGCATTCAGAGAGATGCAAATTGTTCTGATATATTGGAGAATGAATTCTAAGGTCCAGAGTGTTAAGGTATAAAACCATTTAGAAAGGGACAAACCAGGCTCTGAAGCCTCATGTGACACGTTGAAAGCTTGGATTTTTGTCTTGAAGAAAATGGAAAAACAGAGAAGAAATTAAGGTCTGGAGATATTTCCTAATATCTTGCAACAAGGTAGATGATAGAGGAAGAAACATTTTGTGGGCAAAGATTAACAGAAAAATGAGTTCTAACAAGCAATGTGCCTATTAAAAATTGATTAATTATATAAATCCCCACATGTCCCAAATAAAAATTCTTCGGAATGATTGCAGGGGTCATATGATCTCCTTATATTTGTTATATGATGAGAAATTTCCCCTCTGTGGTTCCCATTCACATAGAATGCCATTTTGATTCTACCTGACATTCTTGAATAGTTCATCAATGACAGCTGAGATTTACCATGGAGAGATGCTGTTTTAGGAGTTCTATGATCTACATGCCCTACAAGCATACATGAGAAGTCCTTGCTGTAAAATTTATGGCAGGCTCATATATTTTCAGGTGCTGGTCTTGCTCAGTCTCTTGTTACCTGGGAGTTGCACAGCTTCACGGGTCCTGAGCTTTGGTCTTTTTTTCCCCATTCATTTAACTGTCCATTAATTTATTTAATACTTTGTTGAACTAATTGAGAAGGCTCTTCCCACTGGAAATTTTCTTGATACTTAGAATGTAGATTTGTAAACTCAAAACTTCTTTCAAATATCCAATAATCCATTAATAAAATGCTGGCCCTTCTTTGTCATTGTTGGTATTCAAAGCAGAAAACAGGCTTGAAAAATTTCCAAATATACACTAGATTGGCTCTGAATAAGCAAATCATTAAGTATGTGATCGTTTACCATTTATTTTAGCGATCTTCTTTTTTTCTTTTCATTTTTCTTTTCATACACATAAAACAGTATACTGGGATCTCACATATCATTCCCACTAATCAGACAAGGAGACTTAAAACCATACACTAAAGCACAAGACAGAAAAAAATACTGCTCTATTTCCAGGATATCATATAATACTTTCACATAAATTATAAAATTATATATTCTCAATCTTATGAGTCATGGATTATCATCCAAACTGTAGATGAAAACTGTTTTAAGGTTTGTCTAAGATTAACCACATGAAAAATGTTTACCATGAGTCTTTGTCTTGAAAGTTTGCCTCTGATATCAAAAACTCCAGTTGTTCAGTCAAGTTTATCCAATTTCTTTAACTTATTAACTTCCTTATTAACTCTAAATGTGCTGATAATGGAACTTGACATGACATGCTCCTAATTATGTTCAACAGTTACGGGGTATCCTACAAGTGTGAAGCATTTGTGTTTAATAGATCCTCTTGTAAAAACAATCCTATGCAGTCAGAAAATAAAGTTTTAGATAGCAAGTACCAATTAAAATGCAATCCTACCTCTTCATTTAACACACATTTATATAACATCAGTATGTGCCAAATACTATGCAATATAAATAATGTGGATGCTGTAAGACAAATGCATTGGTAATTACACATCTGGTGAGCATTACCTTCAATCTCCAATTAACTGCTCTTTTTAGAATCCCATAATAGTATACATATTATTGTCTTATTTCATATGTGTGTGTGTCTATCTATCTATGTATATATTAATAAAGAAGTTAAGGACTTTGTCTTATGTCACAAAAATTTTTAACTGAAGGAAATCATATTGGTTAGAGATGTTTTGATACATTTGAAGAAAATTATTCTCAAAAAAGTTAAACTTCAGATTCTGGGATGATGATTGAGTAGGAATCACCAGGGATGTGTCTTTCTGTCTTGAAAGAAAACTTACACTATGAGACTATGTTGAATACTATGATTCTGAAACTTTGTATCAATTGAAGGTTTGCAATTTTAAGGGAAAACTTGGCCCATACTAAAAAATAAATATAAAAAAAATATTGTTCAATTTCAGAGGCTGGAGTTGTGGCTCAGTGGTAGAGTGCTTGCCTAGCATGTATGAGGCACTGGGTTCAATTCTAATCACCATGGATAGATAGATAAATAAATAAATAAATAAATATCCATTGATAACTAAAACAATTAATTTAAAAAATACTGGTCAATTTTAGATTGTACCACAATTTGCAGCTACCCATCTATTACCATCAATCCCTTGGCAGGAAGTTACCATTCATTCTAGGAGCAGCTTAAATACAAATTGTAGGAGCCCGGGTAGGCAGAAAGCACCTTGTCCTTCATATTCTGGGTACCTGTGTTCTGGTCTCTGATTGCTGCTTCTAGTCACAAATAGATAGACAAAGAGTTAAAGTTGGCCTTTGTCATTGCGGCTCTCCTCATTGTTTCAAACCCTACATCTTGATTTAAGTGACTTTAAACAACTAGTATTGCTTCACTTTTTCCTTCTCTTTTGGAGCTCCAGATATTAAAGAGTAGGACATTATAAAACAACATCATTTATGGGGAAAATTAGAAAGTGGTCATTTATGACCAAGGAAAGGCACCAACTCCAAATAATCTGAGAAGACTGAAGTTTATACTTCAGCCTGAACTTTGGCATACAATCAGTATGAGAGAGAGAGAGAGAGAGAGAGAGAGAGCGCTATAATTTTAAAAGAACTTTAAAAAAACCCTCTAAAATGATGGGGATGGGGGAAATCTGATTCTGAGATTTACTCCATTATTAGACTAAAAATTATCTGGTTTTCAACAAAAATTTGCAAGACTTACAAACTAGCAGGAAAGCATGATCTCTCAAATTGATACTTGGAGAGAATTCATTGAGCTTCTTGCATATTTAAATATAAAATTTTTGTCAAATGTAAGAAGCATTTAGCAAAATTTTCTTTCTCCTTCTCTCTTCTCCTGGAATTCACACAATAATGATGTTGGTCTATTTGATGGCTTCTGATAGGTCCCTTAAGCTGTTCTCATTTTTCATTAATCTTTATCCTTTCTGTTCTTCAGATTTGCACTTTTCTGTTATCTTGTCTTTAAGTACCATGAAAATGTGAGACATTTTTTAAAATCCAGAAAGCACTAAAAATGTCAAGAGAAATAGATATAAACTTTATCTCTTGCCCTTATTATCTCTCCCATAATGTCTTGTCTCATGTTTGCTCCTCAACATCCTTCCTGTTAGAGAGGAATTAAAATGTTATATAATTGGCAATATTTTCACCACTCAACTCTGTACTGTATAATACCCGTTACAAATGCAAATATGAGTTGAAAAGTCAATGTTGCACATTTTGTGCTTCATAGTACACATGTGCATGTGTGTGTTGTTCTTATCAGCACAGTGGAAAGAGTGCCCAAACAAATTCCACTTCTATTTAACCTCTTCCTATGCATATATTCTACCAACAGGACCTCCCTCTGGGTTACTAACGAGTTCAGAAGGCCTGAAGGAGAACTCTTTGTCTATTTTCATTGTCTTATTACCCCATTCCTCTAATATTTCAGTTTTCAGTCTACTAGGTTGACTAATAAGTCCAGGAACACAAGGACAAAAGGACATGACAGACTTTAGGTTGTTCGTCCTTCTTAGAGGACCTCAGCCTTCCTTTGGGATAGTACAGACCCTCAGCAGCATCCTGCTCACAGGGTTCCCTGGCACTCGCTTTGAGTGCCACTCAACGCTCATACCACAGGGTCCCAGGAATTCTGTGTTCACAGGCATTAAAAACTCTATGCAGATGAGGCAGCCAGGGACTGTGGAATTCAGTCTGGTTTGTGTGTTTCATTTGCTTTTCTGACATTCCATGTTCCATTCAATTTAGTGATAAAAAAGTTCAAAATTAAATTAAGAATAATTTCAAGTAGGTGACAGCAGAACATGAGACCAAGTTGACTCCTCTGCCCACAAGTCTCTGTGCATTTTTTTAATGGTGTGATATTGGGATGAGCACTATACTAGTGTTTTACAAAGTCTCTTAGGTAGGAACAGAATGACAACTATTATATAAATTCTTTTATGTGAAATATTAGAATATAACATGAAAAACACCAAACTGGAATTGTTGGAATGCTCTGAGAACCTTCTGGAGACATCTAAATTAATTTGGATTGCAGAAAATATTTTTTGAAAACAGGAATATATAAATGCTAATTGAGGCCTGAGTAGGGGGCCTCAGAGCACAGTGAGGGGAAGAGAACACCAGGGGCCATCTCCCTTTGCTTTCCTCTCTTAAGCAATCAGTGGATGTCTTTCATTAAAGTGAGAATTTTCAGGCTATTTAAGACTTCTCTGTGCTTGTTCATTTAATAACAAGGATCTCACAAAACCCGAGAGAAAGGTACATATGGTTTGAATTGAATTATGGAGTAAGAATAGGCAGACACACATCTGAGCTGCAATTTCAAAGGAAAACACAGTTTTCAAGGACTCTACTTCGAGCTCCTAAGCTTCATCCAGAAATTACTTTGTTTATATACCAGTTGAAAAACTTGAAGTCAATTCTGTTCTCTTCTATATAAGTTTTTTTTAAAGAGTAAATTGGACCTTAGAATCGCTCAATTATTTTATTTTAGACCATATTGCTCATATATGCTTATTTTGCATCATAGCAAAGTGTGAATTTATTAAATGCTTTAGCTCTCTTAGTTTTTAAAAGTATTAATATTAATTAAATAATGTAATTGTAAAGGAAATAAAACAAGTATGAATTGTTCACCTTTACATATATATGGCTTAGACTCTAAAAATAAAGAAGAAATAGGCAATGAGATTATGACACTTCTTTATCAAATGATCGCTTATATGGAGAACAGTGATAGAGAATAGGAGAGCAGTGTCTGAGACTGGGGTCTCTGGTGATCTCATTGCTGTGGCATGCTTGGTCCCTGGGAATGTTTCTATGCAAAGGTGCAGGATGCCTATCTGCTGTGGTAATGCCCTCCATGAGGAAGCTGTGCTAGATTTTTACCAACCTCAACCTGAATCTCAGGCACATAGCTCTCCCGCTAGACAACCACATTGTTTCACCAGCTCCACTACTACTGAAGCTGCCCTCTTAACAGTAGTTTTTTTAAAAATGGGCTTTCTTGAGCATTACACAAAGCTCCTAACATTGCACACTGCAACTGTGGACATAGATGTCTCTAGTTCTGTAATTCCTGAGCACAAAGAATAATGCTTACATATGCTTTAACCTGATGATGAGACATATATAAATAAAGATTGCTGGCATAACTCTTTAGACCTGCTTCTCCTTCAGAGAGCAGCACTCCACATGACACCAGCTTTATCTTCGAAAACATCTATACATGTGTTAGTCTTTATTTTTCTTATCCCCCTTTGCCACTTGCCGGAACTTTCAAGTTTGGCTGTGCTGGCTGAAGCACACTTAATTCATAAGTAATACCTGTGCTAGTTGTTTCCAGCATAAATGTTGCTAGAACCAGGAAGTAAAAATTCCAAAGCCTGAAGTGGAACTAATTATGTTGGAAGCCTGATGCTTCAGTCTTGCCATCCTGGTCCTTTACACACCCAAAATGATGTCCTTCAGGCAAATCTCAATCCTAGTAATGTATCTTAGAAAGTTGGAGTTCAAAGCTGAAGAAGAGAGGGGAACAGGTGTCATGGTAGGTGCACTACAGCTTACAAAAATGGACCTGAACATTAATCATTTTTTTTTCTTTTAGAAATGAAAAACTGTATACAATAACAGGAAAGAAAAGGAATGATAGGCAAACAGAATGGAGGTGCTTGGGACTGGGGTGATTCTCTAAGTGCCTTCACAGAAGAGAATCAGTGGCAGCAGTGTGGTTTGCCCATGCAGGAAAATTTGGAAACTGAGATGTGAGGAGAGGAAGGAATCTGAGACCATGCATCCTTTGAAGTAGCGGCTTGGTAGACATAGGCCCACAAAGCTGGATATCATCATGCAGAGGTCAAAATGATTCATTTTGTTGGGTCTGAAGCACACATAGTGAAATGTGACCAATCAAAGGAGGAGAATCCCTTAGTGCATTTGCCAGCTGACCAAGAACAGGGTCTGCTCCTCATGCCCTCTTTTCCCTGTTCCCCTTCCACATTTCTTTCTGCACTGCATTCTCCCTTTGAATTCATTGTCCTTGGTTCTTGAGATGCTCAAGGACAATCAGTTCTAGATCAAATAAAAATTTCCTTCCCTGTGTATGATCTTCTACAATTCTGGCACTAAAGCTACCTTCATATGGTTTTACAGAGACAATTTGTGACCTTCACTCTTCCATGTTGCCTCTACTTCCAAAATATTTACTAAATATTTTAAATATGCAAGGTCTATTTTAAAACTTGAATATAGAGGAGATGAAACAACTATGGATCCTTATTTTAAAGATCTAGAATATATATAACAAGTATCTGTACTTCAAAGTAAAAGTAATACATGCTGCAAGCCTGGTATGAAAGTGTTATAATGAGAATGTGGAAAGATTTCTCAGTAAAGATCATGTTTAAATTGGATTTAAGAATATGTATAATTTGAATATATAGAGCTGTGGGAGGTTATTTCAGGATGTGGGAAAATGTGAGCAAAGAAAGAGCATTAAATATGGGGTTTTGGAGAAATAAAGAACAGTTTGCATTGGGAGAAATATGACATGCTGAAAAATTTTATGGAAAATGTTCTTCTTTTTGGAAAGCTTTGATTCTCAGAAGAGTGGAGTATTACAATGTGGTACCACAATATCTTGGATTGAATGATGATGAAAGAAATTAGGGGGCTAATAAAATTTGAAAAAGAATACTGAATGTCATTTCTTCATCCCTGTCCTTTTAAAAAATTAAAGATTATCTTAATGCAAAAAGAATCATATATATAAGTGTACAGCTGAATAAATTAACAAACTATGTGCTATCATTGAGAAATCTCAGCAAATTATAGGAGTTTCATCACCCTTAATATTTGCTTCTTGTAATCAATCTCATCTCATATCTGCTCCAGAAAACCACTGTTCTGGTTTTAATGTCCAGAATTCTTTTAGATATTCCAATAAATAATGTTATAAAATATGTTTTGTGTTTGACATATTTAAACTTGCTAATGTTTTTGAGATTCAATCCTATGTATTGTGTACTAAAATCATGTTTTTTGATTTGCTGAGTGGTCTTTGATAGCAGGCATACACTACAATTTGTTCATGCACTCACCAGTTAATGGACATTGGCCTCTTCCTGGTTTTGCTATTTTGTAAATAGGGTTTTCATCCACCAATATTCATTTGCACACCTTTGTATGAACATAGGTTTTCTTTTTCTTAAGAAACCACTCTTGAGGCAGACTTCACTTCCTGCCACAGACACCGCCGCCAGGCCCGGAAGTCCCTCCGAAGACACGCTTAGAAAACTTCACAACTTAACAGAACTCAAAAAACTTAACACCAAAAAACTTAAACTCAAAAAAAAAATACAATAGATCAACAAATAGATGAAAAAGTGTTCAACATCTCTAGCAATTAGAGTAATACAAATCTCACTCTTGTCATAATGGCAATTATCAAGAATGCAGGCAACAATGACTGGGGAAAACGTCCACTCATACATTGCTGGTGGGACTGAAAATTGGTGAAACCACTAGGGAAACCATTATGGAGATTCCTCAGAAAACTGGGAATGGAACCACCATGTGACCCAGCTAGCCCACTCCTCAGTTTATACCCAAGGGACTTCAAATCAGCATTCTACAGTAACACAGCCACACCAATATTTACAGCAGCTCAAATCACTATAGCTAAACTATGGAACCAACCAGGTGTCCTTCAATAGATGAATAGATAAAGAAAATGCAGTATTTATACTCAATGAATATTACTCAGCTTTAAAGAAGTGAGAAATTATGGCATCCACTAGTAAATGGTTGGAGTTGGAGAATATCACTGCCACAGTCCAGCTGCAGAAAAATAATTGGGGGGTGACGAGCAACTTGTGTAGATTGATACAGCAGGAGTGGGAGTCGTTTATTGTAGGACAACAGAGGTATTTATACATTCCACACAGCTTATCTTAATTAACATAAACTAGATACAGCAGTCAACCAATAAGAAATCTCCACAATTAATGGCTCCCTGTTGTTACTTCACAAACCACTCCCTCTGGCAAAATGCCAGGCGCCATCCAGACTTGTTTACAGACTCTAACATATCACGCTAAGTGAAATAAGCCAAACCCCCAAAAATGAAAGGCCAAGTGTTTTCTCTAATATGTGAATGCTAATTCACAATATCAGGGGCACTAGAGAAGAATAGTGTTACATTGGATTAGGTAGATAAAAGTGAAGGGAGGAGATTTGGGATAGGGAAGATAGTAAAATGAAACAGACATTATTACTTTATGTATTTATGTGACTGGATGACCAGTATGATTCTACAACATATATACTCAGAAAAATGAGAAATTATAGCCCATCTACATATGATATAACAAAGTGCATAAATGCATTCTATTCTATTGTCATGTATAACTAATTAAAACAAAAAATTAATTAAAAAAAGAAAACTCTTATAAGTAGAATCACTGAGTCAGAGTGCTGACAAGATACTGTGCACTGTTTTGCAGAGTGGCTGGCTGTTGCAGCCTGCATGACAATTAATTCAGGAAACTAGAGAAGGACAATGGGGAATTAGAAAAAATAAACAGACACTCAATGAGAGAAAAAGCTAGGACCTAGTGGGCACCATACACTTCAATGGAGGGCAATGACAATGAGTCAGCTCAGCTCATTTATTATATAGATTTCAACATCAAAGGGATTTATTGTGAGAAAATCAGTTTAAAACAGAACCAAGATCAAAATCATAAACAGCTTAATTATGGGCACCAGCTTGTGCCCACAATTCTCCACCCCGGGCGGCTAGCAGTTGAAACTTAGGTCATGAGCTGATAAACTCTAAGGATACCAAGGAATTTCCCTTTGAACAGGGCATTGCCATACAACTGAGCTGTTTCCTTGGTGCCTTTGCACAGAAGAATTTCCAGGAAAGGTGTCACCTCTGTCTCTGGACAGTTCAAAGACCATCATTCATTTACAACTCCCAAAAACTGGCCCATTCTGCTGGCTCACCAGTGAGATGAATGAGTAGCTTACTTTGCTTTGCACAATTTATTTGCTCTGTCAATTATTTCCTATCTCACAAGGCTGAGCAGAATTGAGTAGTGGTGGCAGCTATTCTTGCAGTGCCAGTCATCTTAGAGGAAAAGCACAAATGTTCATCATTAGAAATTTTATAAAGATGTGCTTTACAAGGTTGAAGAAATTCAACCTGTTAAATCTGGATATTGCTTTTTTCCCCCCTGCAACTACTGAGATAATTACATGGCTTCTCTTCTTTACACTGTTCATATGATGTACTGCAGTGACTACATTTTGAATATTAAATTAAGGTTATTTATCTAAAATAGACCTAGCTGGGTCATGACATGTTATTGTCTCTCTTCAATTGTTCTCTCAGAACGTTTGTGTGCAACTGGTACACTTTCTGCCTCATATTCTGCTAAAATTTTATCATTGCAGACTTTGTGTTAGGGTTTTCATCATGGGATTTTAAAAATAATGATCCACTTAATTTTCTAAATTCAGGACTATTAAAATAACATTATTTTTTCTGAGTAAGAAGGTTTGGTAGTTTGTGTCCTTGAAGAAATTTATCAATCTTGTCTAAGATGTCAAAAGTGTCCACCAAGAACTCACAGTACATTGATTCCTTTTCCATATTTGTGGAATCCATAGAAATCTCCACTGTTTTATTTCTAGTACTAGTACTTTGTCTTTTCTCAGCATTGCTAGAGGGTTATTATTGTTGTGTTTTAATCTTTCCAAAGGAAGAGTTTTACTTTTCATTAATTTATAGTTTTCAATTTAAAGTAATTAATTTTGGTACTTACATTTAGAATTTCCCTCTTTTTAAATTCATCCTGGCTCATTTTGTGCTTCTTGTACCAGACTCTTAAAGTAAAAACTCAGACCATTCACTTGAGACCATTCTTATTTTCTTATGTAAAGTATTTAATGGAATAATTTTTCTTGGAAGAGAAGTTTTAACTGCATACAAAATTTCTGATAAAATTGGTTTTATTTTTATTTATTTTAATAGATAAACATTTTATTTTTCATTTCTCTTGTGACTTCCTTTTTGGACTATGAACATTGAAAGTGTA
The DNA here is from genome assembly GCF_001458135.2 of Marmota marmota marmota. Taxonomy (NCBI): domain Eukaryota; kingdom Metazoa; phylum Chordata; class Mammalia; order Rodentia; family Sciuridae; genus Marmota; species Marmota marmota. The sequence goes on from NW_025999977.1 coordinate 51,300,079, forward strand.
TATTTTAACTTGTAAACAATTTTTCAGATATTATTAATTTGTGATTTTTTTCTTGATTATATCTACATGTGTATCTATATAAATATCTATATCACATTTTTAAATCTCAATCAACTGAATTTTTGTTTCATTGATTTTTCTTTTATTTTTGTATTTCTATTTTATTGATTTCTAATATTTTTACTGTTTCTCTTATTTTGCTTTTATTGTAATAATATTTCAATTCTCTTAAGGTAAAAGAAAACCCATTAATGCAGAATCTCCTTTTCTTATATAGTTGTTCATTGATATGAGTTTACTCTAAATGATGCTTTAGATGTTCTCCACATTTTAATTCAAAAGATTGTCTAATTTCCCTTGTGATATCTTCTTTGACTTTATCATTTTATTTAAAAATGCATTAGTTGGTTTCCAAACACTTGGAGATTTTCCAGATATACATTACCATTTGATTTCTAATATACTATTATGGTATTCAGAAAACATATGGTTTAAATATTTTAAATGTACTCATTTTTGTTTTATGCACAGAATATGATTGATCTCAGTTAATGTTCCATGAACACTTGAAAATAGCATGAGTTCTCTTGTTTATTGATGGTATATTGCATAAATGTCAATTTGCTGAGGTTGGCAATTTATAACAACTTCTCTTATGAAATATTTCTTCAACATATTTGTTTTGTATTAATGGGTGATTTGGTAGTATGTTTGCTTTTGTATGTAAGAACATCTCTTTTCACCAGAATACATGGTCATTGTGTGTTAACATTTGTGTATATTGTCTGGATTGATTTTTCAGTTTGTTATCAGGGTTTTTGCCTTGTAGTTCTTAAATAGTATAGGTTTGCTATTTATCTTATAATTTTGTCTAGTGTAAAATCTGTGGTAATAATAGTTGCAAACAATTAATTAGGAAGTATTTTCTCCTCTACTATTTTTCAAAAGAGCTTGTACAGACTTTTATTCCTTTCTTAAACGTTGACAGTAAACATCAGTGAATCTATTTGAGATTGGACTTTTCTTTCTAGAAATATTGTAAATTTTTAATTCATATTTTTAAAAAGATATATGATTTTCATTCTTTGTGTTTCTTTTACATACATTTTGGTAAATTGTTTCTTTCAATAAATTATCAAGCTATATTACTTTATGTAATCTGGTGCATATTTTCCTTTCAATGGTGTCCTCTTTTATTCCTGATATTAATAATTTGCATCCTAGTTTTTTATTATCATGTTATTTTATGGAGTTTTATCAAATTGTGTGATATTTTCCAATGTGGCTTTACACATACTGTTCTCGTGGTTTTTTTCATCAGTTTACTTTCAACTTTCTCTGCTCAATATTAAAATGCAATTTTTGTAAACAGTGATATTGTGAATTCTAATAATCTCTGTGCAGTGAATGGATTTTTATCCCACTATCATAAAATGTAATTATTTATCTACTTTGGCTTTGCAATAGCATTTTTCAAAAGGTTGTGGCACTGGGTTTTATGTACTTGGGATTCATCTTCCCAACATTCAGACCTTCTTACCTTTCCGTCAGAACTATTATTTCCTTTATTGTAGCCTTTGGTGATGAAGATGATGGCAGTGATGGTGATGTGACAGCATATGCACTGTCAAGTGTGCCTCTTGGGCAACTGATCTGCCCTGAAATGACACCTTTCATCTTTAGATGCCCTGCTTTGAGTCTGTACCTGTGTGCTGCTCAGGAACTCTCCAGGGTGCTGAACAACTGAGCTTGGCAATCTCTGGTTCCTTCCTTCCATGATTCACTCACTTTTTTAGTGATCACATTTTCCCAGCTTCATGCTTCAGATTCCTTTGGCCAGAAAACTTCAGGGTTTCCACTTGTGACAGAGCTACTATGGCACAAGGCACATAGAAGACTTTCTGGCCAGAATAAAGCAGCAGAGCCAGGAATTTGCCTGCAAAACTTCTTTTCTCACACTCTTCCCAGTGAAGTGGATGTGCGTTCTCCACTAGGAAGTCTACACTTTGGTTTGTCCTCATGGACTTTCAGTACTTAGTTTGTATTATATTATGTTATGTTATATTGATTTTCTGAGAGGGTAGACATTTAGGATTATCTTATTCTGCCATAACCTATATTTTTCTAAGACTACTTTGTACTACAGAGTTGAAGCTCCAGAAATGTTAATTGAGCTTAGATTCTTTCTCTTTTTATTTTTTCCAGTATTAGAATCTTAACCCATGACCTCACAAGTACCAAGTACTCTACCACTGACCCACATCCCCAAGTGCCCTCTCTCTCTCTCTCTCTCTCTCTCTCTCTCTCTCTCTCTCTCTTCTTGTATACAATAAGCAAGTGCCCTCCCACTGATCTCCATTCCCACATTCTAACTCTTAAAGCCCCTGTCATTTGTTTTAAGGTGGGGACACATCTTCCATGTGGTTACGAAGAAGTTATAGCCAAATGGCTTTGAGCAGTCCCTTTGTGGTAGCAGAACATTGAAGAGGGCTTTCCAAACATGCCCAAACCACATCCATGGATTTTATGGACACAATAAGCTATCACACCTGTGAATATCTGACCTTCCATGGCAGAGGGAAGTACAGAGGAGACTGGGACAAGGAAAGGGAGGGAAGGCTTCCACAGGTGGCAGAGCCCAGAGGGAAGTTGCTGCAGCCAGGATGTGCCCTTCTGTCTTCATGAGCTATGACTTTATTCTTTAGTGAGGGTCCTCTCTTTCTTGGTATCTCTGGTTGTCTCTGCATCTGTTCCCACCTTCCTGGTTTACTTTTGATTGGCGGTTCACTTCTCATTTCTGTTCTCTCACAACTCTGGGTTTCATTTATTTGTTTGTTCGTTTTGGTACTGAGGATTGAATGCAGGAACACTTGACCACTGAGTTACATCCTCAGCCCTTTTTATTTTGAGACAGGGACTTGCTAATATGCCCAGGCTGACCTGGAACATGTGGTCCTCCTACCTCAGCCTCCTAAGTTTCTGGGCTTACAGGTGTACACACTTGTCTCATCCTATCTCATAACTCTTTCAAGCCAAATCTTTGATGTAACAGTAATCTGTTTTACCCAGAGTTTGCTTCATCAATTCCTAAAAACATTTTATTACCCTTTACCCCCACTTATGAATGACTTTTCCTCTTAGCTTGCCCCCACCATTTTTTGGTGGTGCTAGGGATTGAACCCAGTGCCTTGTTCATGCTAGGCAAACACTCTTCCAACTGAGCTATATCTCCAGCCCTAGTTTGTCCCATTTTTTATTCCAGAGCAATAATAGTCTCATTTAGCCTTTAAGCATCAGGCTGTAAATCATAGATCACAATGTGAATGTCTCTGGTGCTGATCCATTTGTTCCAGTCAACTCTGAACAGAACTTGTGTGTTCCAGGTGACATATTCATGCTCAATGTCTCCTCAGACTCCTCAGGAATCACACCCATCTCTCTTAACAGGTTCAACGAAACCCTGAGAATCCACCTCGAACTCTGTAATAGAACCCTTTCTGACTACAACCACCAAAGCCACACAGCTTAGAAGAGTTTAAAAAAAGTTGAAAATCAAACTCGCCTACAAATAAAATAATGGGGGAAATGGAAAGGAAGCAAAAAAATCAGTTTATAAGTGCTTTTATGAGAGTAAATTTGCAATTCTCGGAATTTCTTTCCAGGAGGAGAATATTGGAAGAAACTCTACTGTTTTGTTTCAGGGGCTATTTCTCAGAAAAATAGATTACTAAGCTGGGTTTACCAAACAACTATGTACTCTACAATATACCTTTCTAAAAATGCCCCATTGTGTGTTCTAGCCCTGCCCTATTAGATCACACATACTGTTCCTGTCCACCTGCCCTCCTACTGGAAGTCCTACCTGAAGTCAGTGCTCCATGAGCACTCTTCCTCCACCTCTGCTTCCCAGGAGGGTAATTAAACCTGGTTGATGGAGCCATCTGTCACTATGTAAGTGAGAACCTCAGATTCTCTGGTCAGTGGCTGTGTTTCTTCCTCCTGACATACAGCAGTCATTACATTTAGATCTTCATGACCACATTGTGAAAAGAATGAGACTGGAAAGGTGGCCTGATTTCAGATCTTCTGATTTTAATCCAGAAGACTTTCTACTATATAAATCTGCTTCTTATACAATATTGCATTTCATGTTAAGAATCAAGAATTCTGGTAACCCCAAGACCTGAAACTAACTATTATCCATCCTAATGCATCAAGTACATGCTTTATAATTTAATCTTTTTAACCTTTTTTTTAACCTTTCTAAAATTACCAGAATGGTGTCCTATTCCTGCTCCACGTTCTCTGTGTCTGAATTCCCTATAGGATAAATTGCATATCCTTTTCTTGACATTAAAAACTCTTTTTCGCATGACCCAACACTAACCTTTTGGCTTCTTTCTCTTTTCCATGAAAACTTTTGTTAATCTTAACAATGCTTGTTCTTACTCCTCTCTCAGCACCAGGCCCTTTTTGTTTTCTATGCTTTTGTTCTTTCACATTAAACACACCAATAAATATAATTTTTAGGTCTTATCTCTAGCATAAATCTATTTAACCTCTCTGAATCTAAGTATAGCTCTTGAAAGATTGTATGATAAATAATATTTATTCAATGAATTAATCATCAACTAAAAGTTACTTTGGTCTAGATATTTCTCCCGCAAAGCCAGTTGAAGAAGGTGTCGAAATGGTCAGGAGAGATGTCACGCTGTCTCTGTTTGCCTTAATGTGTTATTTCCAGGAATTCACAAAGGTTATCTCTTCACATCATTCTTGTGCTTAGCACAGGGTTGAAGTCGGTCTTCTGGTATAATGAAACAGTAAGCTTTGATGGAGTGAATCATTTTGAGGAAAATAGAAAGAAGGGTGTTAGAAAAACAAGAGGCTTGCATGGAAGGAAAACCCACTCTACTCTGATTTTGATCATTCACCTTATTGACTGTGGCCATGTGGCTTTCAAGTCTTCATTCTTTACCATAATTAAATGGCATAGCAAACAACAAGATGTCAGGAAGCATCGAGAAGACCTGTTGTGAGCAGTGGTGTGCACTCTGCATGTTGGCAAATCTTTTGCGCAGAGTGAGGCTGCCACATACCTCCCCTGAATGCCTTACCTGTCTCATTTTATGTAGTCTTTAATGTTTTCAAGTGAAATACATGCAAATACGCTATATTGATTTTGCATTTTTCAGGTTGCAAATCTGTAAACATCAGCTTTTGTTGTTGAGTAACTAAAAGTAAAAGGGAATTTAGAATTGTTTTCTGATAGAAGAAAAAAAAAGAACCTAGAGAAGAAGGGGAAATAGGAGGACAGACACCCCCCACAGAAATGAGGTCAGCATGTTTCCATTGCTGTGTCATTTAGGTCTTCATGACCACACTGTGAAGAGATTGAGACGGAAAGGTGGCCTGACTTCAGATCTCCTGATTTTAATCCAGAAGACCTTCTACTATATAACTCATCGCTGCGGCAGTTTTCTTTGTAAAAATGAAGTAATAGGATTAGGAAAACAAAAGAAGTAAAAGTGGGCCGATTTGGTGGGTGTCAATTTGATTTTACTTTGTTTAATTCTGCTTTGTTTTGTTTTAGTTTTGTGCTGTGATCTTCCTTTCTCCTAGGGAGGAGGAGCCACTGAGACTAAGCAATGTGCCTAAATAAGAGAGTAAGATCACTTTTCTTGTTCAGTACAGGTGATTTTGTGACATTAATTAATAGAATACATGTTTTTCATACAATCCCTGAATATATATCAAGATACATAAAACCCTAAGTCATAAAAATCTCAACAAATTTAAAACAAATGAAATAAGAGGGTTATCTGAGCACAACAGGATCCACCTAGAAATCTGTAAGTATAAAAACAGAAGAAAATAAAAAAAGACAAGGACTGGATATCCTGCTTCTAACCCATGGGTCCCCGAAGAAGAATTAGGAACATTATAAACTGATTGTGTGTCATATGTTGAAGGTTAATGTCCACCATGGTGATATTTAGATGTGAGATCTCAAGGAGGCAATGAAGTCATGTGTCCCTAATAATAGGATTAGAGCCCTTGTAAAGTATTCAAAAATCTTAACACCAAAAAAGCAAATAACCCATCAATTAATGGGTCAAGGAACTGAACAGACACTTCTCAGAAGGTGATATACCATTAATCAACAAATATATGAAAAAAGTTCAACATCTCTAGCAATTAGAGAAATGCAAATCAAAACTAAGATTTTATCTGCAGTCAGAATGGCAGCTATTAAGAATACAAACAATAGTAAGTGTTGGCGAGGATGTGGGGAAAAAGGCACACTCATACATTGCTGGTGAGACTGCAAATTCGTGCAGCCAATATGGAAAACAGTATGGAGATTTCTTGGAAAACTGGGAATAGAACCACAATTTGACTCAGCTATCCCACTCCTTGGTGTACACCCAAAGGACTTAAAAACAGCATATTACAGGGACACAGCCACATTAATGTTTATAGCAGCACAATTCACAATAGCTAAACTGTTGAACCAATCTAGATGCCCTTCAGTAGATGAATGGATAAAGGAAATATGGTATATATACACAATGGAATATTATTGAGCATTAAAAGATAATAAAATGATGACATTTGCAGGTAAGTGGATGGAGTTGGAGAATGTAATGCTAAGTAAAGTTGGCCAATCCCAAAAACCAAATGCCAAATGTTTTCTCTGATTTAAGAATGCTGATTCATAATGTAGTTCATAATGGAGGGGAAGGGAGGGAGTATGAGGGTAGGAAAGATGATGGAATGAGATGGACATCATTACCCTAAGTACATCTATGAAGACACTAATCATGTGACTCTATGTATAACCAGGGACATGAAATATTGTACATTCTACTCTCATATATGTAACAAACTAAAATTTTTTTAAAAGAAGTTAAAAAAAATTGGGGTCAGGAAGTTAATTCATTCTCCTTCTTCCAGTTGAGGACATATAAGAAGAAGCCTCAGTCTACCAGGCTACAGGACAGCCCTAAAGCCCTAATCTTGGGCTTTCAGCCTCCAGAGCTATAAGCAATAAATGTTGTTGAAGCCACTCAATCTAAGGTATGATTATAGCAGCCCAAATGAAGATAAAAAAATTAAAAGATACATTGATCTTAATGAAACACAAAATACAACATATCAAAGATTGTGAGACTTGGCTGAAACAGTGCTCCCAGGGACATGGGCAGAGACATACCCTGCAAGAGGGGCTCTTTGTGTGATGGAACACGCTGTGTCTGGGTGGCAGTGATTCTGTAATCTGGACATGTGAGTAGACACCCAGCTCTGTATCCACACATCATCCCAAGTCTACATGCCTAGTCTTGATATGTACCACAATTTCTTAAAAATAAATAATCACTGGGAGAAATTGAGTGAAGGATACACACTCCTTTTATTATTCTTTTTAAGAATTCTAGCAATTCTTGTCCTTTTTTTGCTATACACTGTTTAAATATATGAAATTTTTGGTTTTTCCCCCTTTGAATTTTAATTACATGGAGGAGAATTAGCATATTTAGAATGATGTTAAAATATTTAGCAGAGTAGATCAAAATGAAACATTTGAAGATGGACTTCCCTCATGTATATACTTATAAAGATGCCCAAGTAGAAGAAATGATTGTTAAGGCAAAGTAGGCACAGTAAAGCTGCAAACTGCATTTGAAAATCATCCACTCAGCAGGATCTCCAATATTTCTACCTTCCAGGCACAATTCCACACTTGCCTCCCTGTTGTTGCCACATAGCAATTCCAAAATCTTCACATTAACACAGACTAGTGTTTAAACCCTCATGTTGGCCTTAATGGTAACAAGATTTTAGCTAGAAGGTCACCATCCCTGAGAAACTCCTCCAACAGCTCAGTCAAAGCTACACGGCCACTCCCTCTCTACCATGTGGTCCTCTGTTAATTCCTAGTTCAACATTTACTGAGGTCACCAGCCTTCCCTGGGCTGTGTGTGGATTGTGTTGCACATAGTAGCCCCTTGAGGGGATAGGCCTGGCACTTGGAACTCCCTGTCAAGGAATGATCACATGATGCAGGTCCGCCTCCCCCTCTAGCTCTGCTTAAGATCCCACATAGCAGCTGAGATGGATGTGACTCCTCAAGATGTCAATCAATCTGCTGACCATGAGATATCAGAAAGCAAGACTCTACCCTTATAACTTTATCCCCCTCTGATGCCCTCGCTATAAAATAAGGAAATTCCAGACTCATGCTCTCTTTCCAGAGCTCTTTACAGTGTGGAAGCTGACCCTTAAGGCCACAGAGCCGTCCCTCCCTCAATTTGAAAAATTTATGTCTATGTCACTTGATTTTTCACCACTTTCTCAGCTTAATGTTGCAGCCACCTCTTTTAAAGCCAGTTCATCTCATCTGCGTGGGCTGTGGGAGAGATACTGCCACTGTGAGTTTTCTATCACATGAGTTTTCTTATTTATTGTTTCTTCTCTGTAGTGTGTAAACTCCCTAAAAAAAGTTTTTTCTTTAGTGCTCACCAGTGGATCATCACTCAGGATGAAATCACTTAGAAAGTCATTGGCATTTTTCAATCACTGACATACATACATACATATATGTACATAAGGTGACATTATATCTATATAAATACCAATTTACATTAGCTAATTCACTGCTCATTAATATAAATAGGTGTTATTATTGTCATCATTATTTTGTGTTTGAGGAACTGCACAAAGAAGTTAATTAAATTCCTTATGACTGCACAGACTAGAAAATTGCAGAGAAAGAACTGAACCCAAGCAGTCTGACCCCAGAATCTCCATCTGTGGTTTTGAAGGAGGGTGCCGACAACCATATTTAGAAGGGTTAGAGAGTGAGTTTCTAATGAACATCTCCTGATCAGTGAAAGTACTAAAAGCCTCCATGAACGAGCTGGCTAAGTTTTGACTGAACATAATTATAGAATTTGCTTTACTAAGCTAAATGTTTTATATTCAAAAATCATTTTACTTGTGAACTATTTGGGGGGCAATAATCTACAAATTAGGACTTTATTATTTACTAACAGATGCTAATAGATGTGTTTAAATCATTCTTCTGGGAAATGTTTGAAATTATATTCTTGGCATAAGGAAAATAAATATTGTTAGTCAGAGCACACATTAACTCTCACATCAGTGTGGTTTAGTAAACCATATCAATATTCATTTATTTTAAATATCGTAAAACCCACTATACAAGCTATATGCAAATATGTACTTAATGTTTTTATAAAGCAGATGAAAAATGTGTATTGTGATCCACAGCTTTATTACTTAGTATATTTTGTGTTCTTTTAAAGGCATATTTAATACCATGCATGACTCTTAGGGAAATCCAAAGAGCAGGCAAATCCTTAGCTCTGGGAAGTCAGGAGTGTGGCCTGGCTTCCTGGGGACTGCTATGGCCAGAACAGCTTGATGATCGGTGGTCTCCACTTTACATCTTGAGTATAGCTAATTTAGATAGTATTCAGAATATTTAACTGCCTCTTAAAACAGGTAACTCCTTGCTATAGGTAGAATATTGTTGTACCCTCATATTTCACACTTTGAAACTGAAATCCCTGACATGTGCTATGAGGAAGAAGAGCTTTGGGGAGATAATTAGGTTTAGGTGTGGTCTAAAAGTTAAACTCCTAGGAAAGGATTAGACCAGAGCTGGCCCTGCCTCCTCTCTGTCTGTTGTGAAGGCATATCTAGAAGGTAGTGATCTGCATGTAACTAGAAGAGGCCCTTCACCAAGAACCACACATGCAGGTGCCTTCATCAGGAACTCCCCAGGTTCTAGGACTGTGAGAAATAAATATCCATTGGTTAAGCCACCAAGTTGATAGTTTTTTATATAAGTCCTAAATTAGGCATTCTTGTTTAATAATGTCTTGTTAGTAACAAAGAAAAATAGAGGTAACCTTGTTGTTTTCATTAACTTAGTCCCTTTTATTTTGAATTTAAAAAATGGGCCCTGGGCTTCATATTATTATTATTATTAAATATTATTCTGCATTTTAAGCAGGAAAAACATATTATTGTTAGCATAGGAATGGAGATGGATGATAGAAGAGGTACAGACTGGAGGACAGTTGGGGAAATCAATGGAGGACTAAGCCTTCATCATGGGGAACTCAGTGAAGAATCCTTAGGACTGAAATAACAGTCCTAATGTAATAAAATACCTATTTGGCAATAGGTATTTTATTACATTATAGCATCTTAGTATGTAATGCTAACGCTGACACATAAATGATGATCCTATGGGTGGGAGATTTTGTTAGCTTTATTTGCATTATTCCCTGTGACTTATAAAAAGCTACTCACATTTATACTAACAGTTGTGAAGAATTCAGACAGAATGCATGGAAGATACCCCCACCTCCATTAAACCCAAAATTTAATGCCAGAGACAAAGATGGGAATGAAACTATGTGGGAACTTGTGCATAAGTTGAATAGGTTATACATGGATCGATTAGGTTGAATAGATGGGATGATGTTGTTGATATTTGTAATAATTGCTATGTGTATTGTATTTCTATAAATCAGGCCCTGCATATAAAGCTTAGCATGGATCATTTACTTAAGTCTCCCTTTCAACTCCATTATATTATGCTCATTTACTAATACACAAGTGGATCTCAGTAGGTCATACAATCTTTGCACATTTATACACATAGTAATTGGTTGTACTGCAGTAAGGCGGGATGGAGAGTAGTTTTTTACCACTAACATGGGAACCAATTCTCAAATTATTTGACATGTCAAATATGAGGTAAGTTCAGCTTACTTTTACTTCACAGTATATGTTCTAGACATTAGTGGATATGAGATCTGAATATTTAATGCCTCTGAAACTTTGTACATATTATTGCTGCCTTGAATACATCCTGCCATTTTCTTTGGCTTGCAAGTTTCTGGATGTGATTGAAAATAGAGTTCACATAATAGTAATAATTTAAAAAAAAACAGTTTAAGCAGCATTTTCGTAATCTTTGCCTATAAAAAATGAATGTCCGTTTTCTCTATATCTTTACAACGTTTGTTATTGTGGATACTTTTTTTTATTGGACTTACCCATGATCGACACAGTGATTCTTTTATGTGACTGTGCCCAATTTTAAGCCAGAAATTTCTCAAAAACTGAAGACTTGAAATATTATATAACAGTAATTAAATATTTGTAAAATTAAAATTCAAATAGAAGGGGAAGGTGACTCTCATATTCTACTCCTGTCTTTTTAGTTCATTATGACCAGGATAAAGACTGTCAACATAAAGGAGAAATAAACCCTGTGGGAACCTCAAGTTCTGAGAAGGCTAATGACTTTAGGACTAATGAATAATTCTAAAGCAGAGATAGTATCATTATTTTTTAAAACTCACACTTTCATTTTTGGAAATGTTGATACTGTATACACTTTTTCAAGATATCAGATGTCAGTATTGTAATATATTATTATCAAGGGTCATTGTTCAAAATTCAGATAACAAAGTTATGAGAAATACCTGTGAGTATACAGGTAAAACATAATAACATTCCTTGAAATAATTTTTCCTCTCTGGGTAAGGTGGAAAACTCTCAAGATTCCACAGAGTGGACATCTATAAGAAGCCAACCCAGTTCCTGGGTGTGACTCAAGTTGGTATGTTTATACCATTTATTTGGTTTTCTTCTCTGAATGTCAACATCAGGAGTAACATTCAATATCTTGTATATAGTTGTTTATCCACCACCCACAACAGTGGGTGGCAGAATATATGTTCATTAAATGATTATTTAACAAAGAGTTGGAAATTATATAAGTGTTAAATATAGAATGATTATTAAATGATTATATGTATACTCTATATATACCATGTTATATAATACATAATCTTATTTTAATACATGTGATATTATATATGTGTGTATGAAAATGCATACACTAAATAGAAGATTACAACACTGACAGAAGTCTTTTGAATCTTATTGTACTGTAACCTAGAACCATATCTTCTATTTGGTAAATATGAATAGAATACAATGAATCACTAGTGGGTATACAATTCAGAACATTCATCAGTTTGTATTTTGGTTCATTATAAATTTAGTGGCAATTGTATTATGTACACATTAACCCCCCAAAATTAATTCACTGAAAATTAGGTACAATAAAAGATACTACAGTCATTTAAAACTGTTTAAAATTAACTACAATATATCATATATATACAGTAATTTGGGGGATTCTGCTTTAGTTGTATGGATGTTTTCCACAATTTTTTCCAAATGTATTTTCATAGTGATATCAAACAAAACCTCTAAACTTAATTCAAAATAATTGTCTTTTGTATAAACCTTTCATTAATTATTTACATTTAAATAAGAATAATTAGATTTCTATCAAAATTTGTTATTATAAACTTACTGTGTTATTTTCAAATTTCAAAATTATGTTAGGTTTTACTTACAAAACAGATGGTATTAATTTCCTGCTTTATTACACTTTGTTCAAGAGCACAGAAATATTTAATGAGATTGATTTAATGAATTTATTGATAATAAACACAGGTTGTTTCAGTTTATAAACAATGAGATGAAAAATAAATAAAAAATAAACACATTGCTAAATACATTGAGAGATGCCCCAAATTCAGGAGGTATTGCACTCACCAATCCAGTTCAGTAATTAAAAACAACTTTGTAAATTACTTAATCATAAGTTGGTATTTTTTCCAATAATTATGATGCAAAGATAAAAATGCAATAACATAAATGCAAATATTTCATTTTCCCATGAGAGTTGAAGGTCTTATTAAGACTCCAATGTGTTTAGCATTCATAGAAGGGGGAAAGAGTGAGATGGTCCATATACAAATGAACAATAGCCAGGTCTTTCCATAACAGAATTCTGACCCATATCTCTGCAGCAGCCCGTTTAGGAGACCAAACCCAGCTGCAGGAACAGCCCTAGAAAGACCAGTACCCAGTTGATGATTTTTACTTTGTTTCTTACCCTGGTTTTTAAGACAGAACCAAATATCCTAGCTTTGGAGCAATGGAGGGGGAAGACAAATATATTTCCCAATCCGGTTGTCTCTGGGTTCCTGCTGATCACCTCCAGCAGTTCCATGACAAAACTTCCAATTAAAGCACAGTCCCAGGTGTCCCCTTCTATTGGTATTGTGTTTTCCTGTATCCAGCCCAGTAGAATGCTGGTGGTTGTGGTGACTGACTTGCCATAGCCAGTTCTGAGTAAATAGTCTCCCTCTATTTTCACAAAACCAGAAAGAGTAGAGATATGAATCAACTAGATCCTAAAACAAAATTGTGGGTTTAAATAGCATTCAAAGGATGTTTTCTTCTTTTTGCAAGGTTACAATGCTTTTGTATTTTATTATAAGGGAATTACATATTTCCTCTGCAAAACCAAAGACTATTCCAAATATGACAACCGAAATAACAAAAAGGAAAAGTCATGCCTCTTTTAGGTTTCCATGATGTGGATGTCAAGAAACACGCTTTTCATTAAAAATAAAAATCTGATTGTGTTGGTACTCAACTCAAAATCCTCACATGGCCTTAGAAAAAATCTTTAAAATATTTATTTTGGCTCTCTTTGGATGGTGACGAATATATTCATATATGGGGAAATAAAAAGAATTGTGGTATTATTTACTTGTAGCATAAAGTAACAACTCATTTCTTTTCAGGTCTTTCTCCAGCCTCATCTCCTACAACTTCCTATTTATTGAGGATTGCATTGTCTATTCATGTTGAAATATTCACAATTTTGGAGCACATCTGGTAATTCTGAATTCCAATTATTAAATTAAATTATTTGATTCAATATGTAAGTCAAGAAGGTCTAACAAGCTCAGTGTCAAGTTCCAAAGGCAATATCCCCGCTTTGGAATTTACATACTGATGGAATTTTCTCTTATTTGGCTACCTGAAAAGTCCCTGTCTATTCTTTCTAATCCAGTTCTTCTTACTGAAGCTTTCCTCAATCATCCAGAAAAATTAATTGTTCCCTGTTATCTATACATCTCTTATATCTTATATCTTATCTTATATTGTCGTCACTTTTCTTTATGCATTACCTTATAATTGTTCATGATAAATTTTGCTAATACCTATTAAGCCTTTCAGTGAGCAACACATCATGGTGTACCTTACACTCATTATCTCTTGCCAATTTCTATTCTTAATCTATGGAGTTGGCATTATTAGTTTCTACCTTCACACAAGAGCCAATTAGGGATTACCAAGGTTTTTCAATTTGTTCTTAAAATGAGTGAGTATACAGACAGCTTCCAACTCATGAGGGTCTGAGCTATTAAACTTTCCAGTGACCTCTCTCTAAACCTGACACTGCAAGGTGGTGAATCTCCCAAGGAAGAATGTAGTCACTCCTTTTGTATCTTTCCTCGATTTTAGGAAAGTTTTTGAAAAGTAAGGATCAGGCGCTAGCCATGCAAAGCGTCCTGCATACTGATGGCATTATACATATATATATATATATATATATATATATATATATATANTTCTATGGGACTGATGGAGAGCATTAATCTTACCTCCAGGTCTCTGACCTTCCTTTGCTTAGAGCATTTACTTTAGAAAAGTTGCAGCTGCAAATTCTTTCTCTGTTCCTTTGATGTGAAAATCTTATTAAAAGCCCTTGTCAGTTTTATAAGCCTGAACTGTCTTTCTCAAGGCCCCTGGGTTCATGCCTTTGAAATGTCATCATCAAGAAAGAGACTGTGCTGAGGGGAAGTAGAACCTGATCTGGGGAGGGGGTCTTGCTGCTAGTGGAAAACCACTTCCTGTTGTGAAAATGTGAGGCCTTGCTTTTCCTTTGAGTGAGGTCAATTAGCAAACACAGATGACCCTCCCAGCCCACACTGAGTTCTGACACCTCTCTCAGTTAAATGCATTTAGACAAACACATTTCCGGTTCATCTTTGGTCATTTATTGCTTTGGTGGGGCTCTGAGTTTGGCTCATAGTTCAGCCCTCTTTCTTAGCCCCCTTCCCTTCATTCCCAGATGGTATTTCCCAATTTATTATTTGCTGGGAGCCATTAGCCAAGTAGGTATGACAAATTCCTTGCCAGCGTACTCCATGTTGCTTAGTGGAAGGACTCGTGGAAATAGGACATTTTGCAGTGACATTGCATGTAGGTGACCTTGCTCAAGGACCAGGGCGGATTAGGGTGTTCCCGGTTTAGGATAATTGGGTTTAGGGCGTTCCAGGTTTAAGATTATTCCTGCTGGGAATAGGGCGTATCCTGCTGCCTGAGTTCCCCTTGAGTTCTCACGGGATTCAGACAGTATTTTTTGGGAGATAGAAGCCCAGTGGAAGTGGATTTGGGCAGAGAACCTGGATTTCCCCAGAATGTGATTTTCTTGCCCTCATTTTGGTTTTGCCTTCAAAAACTAATATTGCCTTTGATACTTCAGATTTTTAAGTTTGTTGTTAGCTTCATTTTTTAGTATTTGACAATAAAATTTTTATCTTCTGTTAGCATTTCTTTCTAAATTTATTACACAGAATTTTATTTACAGCAAATTTGAGGAACTACACTTAAAAGAGTTAGAATACACTTTTGAGCAAATGGATGACATTTAATTGGGCAAGGAATGAACAAAGTATTACCCAGATTTCCTAGCACAGTTAACAGATCTTGTATTTCAAGATCACCATTGAAATAGCAATATTGAATGTACAATATTCGCTATCTGGCCCTTTGTAGAAAACCTGTGCTCCCTGGACTTGCTCATGACTAGTGCTCTTAGCTGCTTGTGTCCTGTTTCCCGAAAAGTCAGCCTCATCAGGCCAGCTGTTTATGTTCTTGCTTTTAGCTGATATTAGTTGATTTCTTTAACTCAATAACATTTCTATGCTAATAGGATATTGTAAAACCTTTGCCTAATTCACAATTTGTTAATTGATCTTTGTTGAAGGCCACAATCAAGTCAAGGAGGGCGCCTAGCACTTTGCCAGGAGGAGTGGTTTGTGAAGTAAAGCCAGAGAGCCATTAAGATGATGAGGATTCCTTAATGCTGACTGCTGTATCTAGATGATGTTAATTAAGTTAAGCTGTGTGTAATTAGTTAAGTATATATACCTCTGCTGTCCCATAATAAAGCGGCTCCTGCTGTTTCAATCTTCACAAGTTGCTTGTCACCCCCCCCCCCTCAGTTATTTTGCCCAGCCAGACTTCAGCAGATCTTCCTCAAGATTCAAGATTCAGCCTCACATTTCCTAAGAAGTGCTGGTAAGGGATTCCTGGAAGGAAGCACCCTTCTCACAGGTAGCAGTGGTTCTGTGGGTCCCTACCTAGATGGAGCTGCCTCAGCCTTCCATCGTGGAATGAATGTATGGTGAACATGAGAAGTCTCTTTCTGGAAAGAACTTCTCTTACTGCTCAGGTTTCATACCTGGGCAGTCTCAGATTTCTTGGGTCCCCTTTATATCAAATCATTATCATAAATATTCTCTCCCTTTACTAAACAATCAAACAAAAACACAACCAAATTGTGCACCATTCTATTTAGGTAGTGAGCAAGCTGGAACCACATCAGAAATTCACTGATGATAATTTCTGAGTGATATAATTGCATACCAAAGATGAGGAGCAGTTTTATATCCTAATCAAAGCAGTACAAGAAAAAAAAAGTTTTTCAGTAGTTACAAAAGCAATTTACAAAATTAAGCCCAGTTATTTAGGCAGCTTCCAAAGATTCTGAAATGTTAATTGCAATATTAAAGACTATAAAGCTACTAAATACACCTTTTTTCCTTTGTCCTGGTCTCTCTCTCCCAGTGAACCCCTCCAGCTGCAGAACAGAGATTGCAGCTAGTCCAGACCTTGAGGGTTACTGATGCCTGTTTCTCTAGAGAGGGTACAAATTTCCAAAACATTTTTTCTGAAAATTGATAATAATCAAGTAGTTTATTACCATAATGAAAATATATAGCTATAATAAAAGTATATGTTCATACTCATGAAAGGGTACATGCTAGTGGCACTGCTTCAATGTTAAAGAGGTGAAATCTGTTAAAGACCAAAATCTGAACATAAACTGAAAAATCTTACAAAGTTCTTAGGGATGTGGTTCTGTGGAAGAAAAATAAGGTCAATCTTTTAAAGACAAAGGCAGCAACTGAGTTTCTCCATAATGGTAGCAATTCAGAGGAAAAAGGATAGTCAAATGATGTTCAAAAATTAGACACATTTTTTAAAAACTGAACTTTTGTTTATACCTCCTATCATGTAAAAAAAAATTGACTCAGACAGAGCCTGGTAGCACATTTCCATAACCTGGCAGCTTGAGAGGCTGAGGTAGGAGGATTGTGAGTTCAAAGTCAGCCTCAGCAAATTGGAGGTGCTAAACAACTCAGTGAGACCCTATAAAAAATAGGCCTGGGGATGTGGCTAAGTGATTGAGTGCCCCTGAGATCAATCCCCAATAGCCCCCTAATAAAATCAACTCATAATGAACCATAGGTATAGATGAAAAACCTAAAGCTTTAAAATTTTAAGAACAAATAATAGAGGAAAATTGTATGACTTTGGGATAGGTAAATATTTTTTAAACATTTTTGCAAAACCAAAATTTACTTAAATCTTTACAATTTAGATATTATTAAAGTTCTTTTTTGGTTTAAAAATACTCTTAAGAAAATGAAAAGAGGATACAGACTGGGATAAAATATTTTTCAATTTAGCATGTAAATAAACAACTAGAAAATAAACCACTTTAAATAATGGACAAAAGATTTGAAGTTAATTCATCAATGAAGAGAGATGGATGATAAAAAAGCACTAAACAAGATTCTCAACTCCATTTGTCATTTGGGAAATGCAAATTGAAGCCACAGTAAGATTCATCTGCACATCTTTTAGAATGGCTAAAATTAAAAGAACTGGCAGTGTCTAGTGTTGATAATAATGTAGATAGAATGGAGATCTCATATATTCCTGGAAGGAATATAAAATGGCATATCAACTTTGGCAAACAGTTTGGAAGTTCCCTTACAGGTAACATGGGCACCTGCATATGCTCCAGCCATTCTATTCCCAGCTATTTATCCAAAATAAAGAAAATCCTATGAATATACAAAGACCTGTACACAGATGTTCATAGCAGTTTTTTTTTTTTGTAATAACCTCAAACTGCAATGTCCATCAAGTGAAGACTGGGTAAGTATCATCACAGATATAGAGACTGAAATGTACTTAGTAGTAAAATAACTACCAATATATTCTTTAACATACATGATTCTGAAAATGACTCTATTGTGTGAATGTAATTAAAGGAAAAAATATACATTGTTCTGCATGTCATATCACCCCCTGACAAGGCAATACAAGATCTTGCTTAAGATAACTATATTTGAGAAACTTTTCAGTGATCCCATCTCCTAACAAATTAGGATTTCATCCAATTCCATCCAGCTGTGAAGGAATAAGATGAGACTTCTATTATCTTGTCTAGTGTCTCAGTTTCCACAAAAGGAAAACAGAGTGAGAAGTACTTTAAAAAAAGAGTCCTCCAGAGCACCCCACTTGCAGTAACATTTTTCCCTCCTGAAACTATAAATTAGCATTTGTATAATTTTTTATTTTAACTCGTTATATATTCTCAATTTGAAATGCTAGTAGATTCTGCAAGATTCTCATCAAATAGATCAAATAATATGAACCCACTCTTTCACTGGTAGCCTCCATTTTTAGTTCTCAACTTTAGGGAATGGGAGTTACCCCAACCCAAATTTTAGAAATTTGTACACAAAATTACCAATTGCATTAGTCTCCCTGACAATTGTATCTTACTTTTTCCTGGACACTATTGAAAGATCTTTGTGTTATTTGTAATGGCAACTTTGATTTTTTATTTTGAGAATTGAGTTGTTTCAATTCTATACCCTATTCAAACCTCAATCCCTATATTATTTTCAAGAAGTTAAATTATGCATATGCAAGATATCACAGGAAGAGATTCATGAATCACATGTGGATTATAGTTAGAGACCAGAAGATTCTCAGATGTCTATGAATACTATCTCAAAATTTGTGGAATTAGTCTCATGGGAAGATTCTATGAATAATATGTTCTTATACCCCACATTTTTTATTTATATATGACAGCAGAATGTATTACATATATTACATATAAAAAGCACAATTTTTCATATCTCTGGTTGTATACATAGAGTACCTGTACTTTGGATAATAATGATCATCACATTCCACCATCATTAATTAGCTCATGCCCCCCCCTTCCCCTCCAACGCCTCTGCCCTATCTAGAGTT
The DNA here is from genome assembly GCF_001458135.2 of Marmota marmota marmota. Lineage (NCBI taxonomy): Eukaryota > Metazoa > Chordata > Mammalia > Rodentia > Sciuridae > Marmota > Marmota marmota. Next base: position 51,319,405 of record NW_025999977.1, read on the forward strand.
CGCCTCTTCCTCCCATGCTCCCTCTCCCTATCCCACTATGAATCAGCCTCCTTATATCAAAGAAAACTTTTGACATTTGGTTTTTTAAGATTGACTAATTTCACTTAGCATTATCTAACTCCATCCATTTACTTGCAAATGCCATGATTTTATTCTCTTTTATTCCTGAGTAATATTCCATTGTGTATATATGTCACACTTTTTTTATCCATTCATCTATTGAAGGGCATATAGGTACACCATTTATATCCCACATTTTGAAATTTTAAATGTTATTGTAAATTCACAGGCTAACTCTAACCATTTTCTTTGATTATAACAAAACTCTCTCATGAAAGAAAACAGTGTTTTCCATTCTTTTTATTAGATCAGTAGAAGCATACCAGAAAAAAAATTGTAATTGAATGAGAATTAAGAAGATTATTTTTGTGTGTCTTATTGAACTACGTTAGGTAGAAGCTGCCATATCTGTGGCCATCTAGTGGGGAACTTCATTTGAGTCCTGGAGTTGCAGATTTCTGAAATCTTTTTAAATAGTCTTGGTTTGAGGTCATTTGTGGAATTAAAATTCTACTTCTATTATTGTATCAGTTTGGTTTGTTTCAGGCAGTTTCTTCCCTTGTTTCTTCATGTTGTTTATGTGTCTTACTAAAACAAACGAACAAATAAATAAATTTTACATTCTACTTCTATATAGGTTGGTGGTGTGTCTGCAGTATGTCTTTAATTTTGGCTACTACTGCTGTGACCTAAGTGTTGTAAAATATTCCTTTCATGCAAGAGTGACCATTTCTGCATTACCGTCTCTGCTGGTAGATCTACTTAGTGTTAGAGATGATGTGAAGTTTGGAAGGTATCTTGTAATTGCTGGACTTACTCATGGATACAACAGGCACATCCTTGACAGTACACATCTACATCTTGTGCAACATAATGGAACTAGTTAGTAGTGGAAGAGTTTTTCTTGATATTACAAATTACTTATGATGTTCTCATACAATCTCTGGAAGAAAGTTTATATGCCCTTTGAGATTGTTTCATGAGATTGTTTCTGCTAAGTGGCAAAATTTTGCAAAGCCTGAGGAAGGAATTCTTACATTTTGAACACTTTTAACTTCAGCACTGTATTTACTCTTCTAATTTTCCTAATAACTATGAGTGATATGATGAAGGAAGTGAGATTGCTATGTTAAAGGGAAGAAAATTGATTAACTCTTTCTATATTGGGAAGCAGATTGTAGTTGCAATTTTACCATTTATCTGGTGCAGTACTCTATCAACAAAAATCCTCTATCCAACCAGAGAATTTACAAACAAGAACTAATACGTATTTATAGTCTAAAACCTGAACAGATGCATGAAGTTAATTTGTAAATGTTCAATAAGACTTTATGGAGGCAATCCTTTCTATTTCTTACCTTTACATGGTCTCAGTATTTTACTGGCTACACATGAGACATGTAGAAAGTATCTTTCTAATCATGTAAAGAGCAATAAAGAAGTAATTTGAACAGGGCCCATTGGATTTTTCTAGTGCTTGTAGGAAGACATGGTAAAAATCACTAGAATCTATCATTATGGAGAGAGCATTCCTCTGATAGCAATTTTTAAGGGGTTCATATAATTGTTTTGAGTCAATACTAATCTTTCTAAATTTATTAACACCAAATATACCAGGTGGTAAAAAATATTTGATTACCAAAGGAGTCAGAAAAAAAATTTCTCTTAGCTTTTATAATGTTCTCTAATACAGGTACTAATATACTAATAACTATATCACTTATTAGCATTTTCAATTGGCTTATTGAAGTTAGAATATCCCCCAAGCTACACAAAGCCCCCAAAGCATACCTACTATTTGTAAAAATGCTCACTTTAACATTTTTTCCAAGGTCAGATTCAAATCAGAGGTATTCAGTTTAGCTAATTGAGCAGATTAAGTTTGAGAGCAGAGCTTGGATGAATGGATGTTCATTGGCAACAGCATATCCCACTCAAGGAATGTCTTTGCCACCTTTCAGATAAGAGTTATGTGAAAAAAATAATGATTCAGGATTGAATAAGAAGGATCTGTAAAATCAGACTTGAATATACTTAATTCCTGAGTTCCTGCCAGTCATGTGGTTTCTTTTCATGTAAAAGGAGGGAAATTGCAGAATCATGATTTGAATGAAGTTTAATCATGGCACACAAAGAGGAACTTGGAAGGTTTCCATGTGGTGGATTAGGAATTAACGAGAGTTCTTGGCAAATGGAACCCACAGAGGTAGCGGACAGCAATCGGGCTGTGGCTGCTACTTCATAGAAGCAGAGAGGCAATGCCTTTGCCTTTGAAAGCACAGCCATGGCAGTAGGACTGGTATGAGCCACTTTATTGGGTTTACATTCCTAATTCACAGCCTGTTCTTTCATAAAGGAGCATAGTAGGAATACCCAAAGGATGGCCGCTGTTGCAAACAGGGCTTCAACCAGAAGACTTTTAATCTAGAGAACATGAGTCTCTCTCTCTCTCTCTCTCTCTCTCTCTCTCTCTCCCTCTCTCTCTCTTTTCTCTTGTGGTGCTGGGGATTGAACCCAGGGCCTTGGGCATGCAAGACAGACACTCTGCCAACTGAGCTACATCCCCAGCCTGATGAATCTCCTTCTGTATCCTGTGGGACAAACTAGTAATATTAATAAGTTCAAGTGAGGGCTGGCGTAATTAAAAAAAAAATGGACATTATTGCCTATAAAAATCAGTTAATCCTCAAAAATAAAAGAAAAACCAAAACCCTTTTTGTCTTCTTTATGTTCAATTGAATCAGCTTTATTCCAAGAGAGGAAAGAATAGGCCTCTCTGCTCAAATCCTGTGATCTTTACAGACCTGCAACCTTTCTCTAGATACTTCATGTCCCCCTGGAGCTCATCTTGAGAGATGTTGGGAGTTGTCTTGTGGGCTTCTTTGAGAGAGCTCAGAGCTTCATTATGTCATTTCTGGGTGGATCTTCAAGCAAAAACAAACCCATGGACCATTATTTAGACAACAAGAGAAAAACCAGAAGATTTTTATAAATACCTGAGGTATAACCAACCAGGTACATTGCCAAATACCCAACTATAAAGCAAATAAATTCTGATTGTCCTGACCAGGTTGTACCTAAAGAAAACTCTAAATAAATCTGCCATTATAAAGTGCTTATTTGTCAGATAGGACTCCCAGGAAACTGGGGTCACAGCTCCATTGATTGTCCTGAGTCATTACAGATAAGCCACCTTTCCTATTAAGCTTCTTAGCTGTCAGTGTGGGAGTCCTGCCAATACTTATGTGCCAAGTTATGGTTTTAATAAAAACCCAGTAATAGGTCATCTACTGAGCTTGCTTTAGGTCTCCAAATGCATTGAAGTTTAATTCACACAGCGTTCATATGGCATAATTTTAATGTTGGTAAACTCATCTCCTTCATTCTGCCTAGTTCAATAGAATCAATCTTTGGTCCAAAGAGTAGCTGGGAATTGATTCAATGAGGCCATTGGGCACACAGATACTAAAGTATTCATGATTGCTATAATTTATATGATCTATTTTATACAATTTATTCTTTTAGAATCTCAAGGCATCTACCAGCTTAAGAGAATGTAATTTGACAGTTTGACCTAATAAATTAATCAAGTAGAATTACAAACTAGGAAGCCCTGCTCTTTTTCTGATGCTATGCTTGAATTTGTAATAGATGTGAGACTGGTAGGACAAGAGGTACCCTGAGGATGTCCACTGCATCTGCTCTGTGCTTCAGGGAGCATGCTGCCACAGATACATTTAAACAGAAAGAAAAGCTACTGTATCTGTTAAGAATGTGCCTGCATTTTTAGAACAAAAATATTAACTTCCTTTCAGATCATTGAGCATACAAATTTCATCCTCAATTGGGTAAAAACATTGTTGAAATCTGAATGAGCTCATTAGACTTCTTTTTTAACTTCTGAAGTTTGGTAATTTTCTTTTGTGATATTCATACTTTCCTCTCAACTTCTCCTATGTAATCTGACTACTCCTTGTCTTAATTTTACTGACTATGCCAAACTTAAAAAAAAAAAAAATCTAGCACTTCTTTCTGAATACTTTTGCTGGTTCAGAATTCTTTGCTTGCCTTTTGAATCATGATCTAACCTACTCTCAGAAGGCAGACTTCCTAATTGTGTGGTGCTCAACAAACTTTCTTCTGATTTATGATCTGGTCATCTTTGTTAGGGTTTCATCTTCTCTTTGGATCCAATTTTAAATTTCTGAAGGAAAAAATAACTAGTATATTTATAAGTATGTAAAATCTAACAGAACTGGTCTTAAGTGTTAGAATACACTATCACGCCAAGAAAATTAGCTGCTGGACCAGGAGAAGATCAAATTTTGCTGAAATATGGAGCTTCACTTATGACCACTTTTCAAAAACAATGGCATTAACTTCCTCTGAAGAGGGAGACTTAAGTTCTCCATCATCCTGAGATGTTTTTTTTTTTTCTTACTGAAAGTTCAACAGAGGGCTCTCAGAGTGGAAGGAGGAAGATAATGAAGTTGGGAGAAAATGGCAAAGCCTTAATCCTCTGAAGAGTCAGAATGTTATGTTTCTTCAAGAGGCTGATCACCCATGAGGTAACCCTGGATGACGGACCAGAGTAGGCATTGCAAGCAGATAATCCTGGTGAGACTTCTAGAATATTAAGGAAGAAATAAATGTCAAAAGATTTACCATGAAGAAGCACTAATACAATGCAGAGTTTTCTGTAGCTTCTCAGAAATAGGGTGAACAAAAATGAAATCAAACTTTAAAAGACAAACACCCCTGCTCCAGGTCAGGGGATAATCTAATTGGCTACCAATATCCAGATTTGTTGGTTGCGTGAGCACTGGGCCACATTACAGTGTTCTGTCCATTCTGGGATTGTAGATGCCTCAGCAAGGTGTCTGAATTTTCCACCTTGAGATCATGGCATCCAGCTGCCTCTTGACTTTCGAGACTCACAATTGCAGTCAAGTCTTTGTCGGGGTGAACAGTCCAGGTAAGCAGATGAAAGGTTTTCAATTAAGGCTACAAAAATGTCAGTGGGCAGGGCAGTCCAATTTGAGCTGCTTGTTAAGACACTTTCTGATTCAAGTAATACAAAATCTTGAATGCTTATTTTAAACAGCAAGGTTCTATAATATAATTAGAAGCCTCACGGTATGGCTGGTTCTGGGGACAGTGTGAGCAATAGCTTAACAGTGTCATCAAGGATCAAAACTCCTCTATCTGTGTGTTCTCTAATAGTGGTCTCCCTCAGGGCTTAAGGAACAGGCTCTGCCACACTACTTTGCAGTTTCAAGTTCTCTTACTTACTAGTGTGTGATTTAGAGCACAGAGTTTCTGTGTGTGTGTGTGTGTGTGTGTGTGTGTGTTTTATCTATATCCACACCCTTATCTATCACTTAGAGGGATACCTAACACTAAATCTCAGCTGCTATTTTATTTTATTGGCTTTATTTTTATATCTATGTGACAGTGAAATGAATATGCTAAATGTATGCTCTGTGTCTTACTCATTCAGGCATTAAGTCTTCATATGATGTGATTCTTCATGAGGACTCTCTATGTCAAAGAAGTCAAGGAACTCTTCTTTCAGGAAGGGATTATTGCTCCTCCCACTTAAATCAGTAAAGTACACCACAGGAGAGAGAACTGGGAAAGGTAGATGTTCTATTGTCAAAGGGTAGCGTATTAAGATGGTTTGCAAGGTAAAAGTGCCTAGCAAAGATTCAAAAAATAATACAGATTTCAGAAAAACAGACAAATAAAAGCAGTTAAAGTCAATCTATTTTTGTCATTGATGTCTCTAATAACTTTAAATGACTCCTGTGTTCTAGTCAGCTGGTTGTCACTTTTAAACTTATAAACACTTTTCACAGATATTCTAATAAATATTTATTTCCTGAGGAAACTAGAATACAGAGTTTTATAATTAACAAGTAAATAGTATATAATTCATAAAGCTAATAAAAAATCATAAAGCTAATTATATCTGATTCCAGAATTCAATCTCATAAGATCTAGTCTTAAATTAAAATTTTTTGATAACATATAAATTATCAATTGAATCAATAATAAAAATACTCACATCATTAGACAAAATATTGGGCATGAGTGGACACTGCATCAGAGAAATACAAATGAGAACCAAGCAAATTTACCAGTAGAATGTTGTATTGTTTGCTTTATAAGAATGAAGAAATTCATTGAAAAGGTAACATTTCAAAATGAAAATAATGGTATATTGATTCAATAGAGTGGATGAATGAAGTAATCTATTACAATTCTTCTTAGAATGTTAATTTGTACAATCCTTTTAGATTCCTTATGTCAGGGATCTACCAGTCATTAGTAAGTCCTCTCATGAGAACTTGGACAATCAGAGGCTTATGTTGCATGTATCTACTCTGTACAAAAAGATTATATGTTATTTTGCAATTTGTATTTTTTTGTATTCCTCAAAGATTTTTGGATGAAAAAGACCATGGATACTCTACCAAACTGAGATAGTGACAGAAGTCTATTCATAAGATAAAATGGTTCAGAATAAGTAAATACAATAAATCAATAAAACACTTCATATTTAGCTCATATGTGTAGATAATAGAAAATGATTCATATGTCAAAATATCAAAATAATGGGCTAATTGATTTTGTTATATTCCTAAAATACTTTATTTACTTCTTTTTAAAATTGCGTATGTTCTGAATTGACTTAGTGTATCTATTATTTTGAAAGGAATAAGATAATATTTCATCTTATTAAAATTATTTTTGAAATTTTGAATAAATATACATGCAAAGCTATAATTTCAAACTTTAAAAACATAAATTATTGCTATCATGATATTATACTTAAAGTTCTGGTTTTTAAAATTCTAATCTACTGTGTATAAAAAGATAAAGGAATAATCATTTTTGTATTGCAAATCTTTCTCCACAGATTGTTATCCAATTTAAAACAGCAGCAGATAAGTTGGTACTGATACATTTGAAGCCTGGTTAGTGAATGTTTGGGGCTTAACATACATCTTGAATCAATGAATATTTAGCCTACTAGAAACACTCAAATGGGAGAATGAATTGACTTATTAAAATCATTTTTCTCCAATAAAATAAATAGTCGTTTAAATTTTAATTGGTGTCACAGGTTTATAGATAATGATATATTGTCAATTTCTGAGAAAAGATGAGTCTACAGGAGAGTAGTGATGCTATGATGATATGGCCAGCATGGGACAGTGCAGTGCAGAGGTCCAAGCCCTCATCCTGGGACAGCTGTCTTCGCGCATACCTCGTGGGTACGTCATGCTTTAAAGATGAAGTGATCATTAATTTCATCTCCTGCATGAACTAATATAACCCCTGAAAAGAGGTCTGCAGCACATTCATGTTTCAAGTGAGAGGATAAAGACCATAGGTCTTACACCCATACCAAGTGTTCAGCTCTCTGCAGTGAAACTCAGTGGGGGAATAGTTTCCATGAAGGGTGTATTGATGTCATTACCTATGACTGTACTGTACCGCTAATACAGAAGAACCAGATGGGTTGTCTAAAAATCTGAGGCAAATAAATTATTGTAGAAATTATTCTGACAATATCTTCAGATTCTGACTATGGTACCATGTACTCTGTTGTCTGTTTTTGTACGACTTTAGATGAATAATCATTTCTACATTTTGAAATAGTTGAAAGAATTGAAATGATATTATTTTGTGGCATGTGAAAATCAAGAAAACTTCAAATTTTAATGTGCATTAGTAAAATTTTATTGTAACACAGCCATAGTCCTTGTTTTTTTATTATGTTTTTTTATTTTCTTAGTTGTTGATAGACCTTTATTTTATTTATTTATTTATTTATTTATATGTGGTGCTGAGAATTGAAGCCAGTGCCTCACACATGCCAGGCAAGTGTGCTACTGTTCACAGCCCCAGCCCAATAGGCATTGTTTATATATCATCTATGGCTGCTTACACACTACAAGAACTACAAGAGTTGAGTAGTTGTGACAGAAATCAAATAATCACAAAGCCTACAATATTTACTTTGGTTCTTTGTAGAGAATACTGCCAACCCTGTGTTAAAGTAATCTGGAATCCTAACTCTTATGTATTGTATATATTTATTTTGATACAACTGATACTTTGGAATACAATCATCTGTATAAAAACAAAGAAAAAGAAAAATATGTACACAATTAAAAAATGGAAAAGAGAAAGATGATAGATAATCTTGGGTGTCAATTAGATGTGCTAAAATGAAACCTCCCTAGAAAATTGGTAATGCCCTCTTCTGGGTGTGTCTGTAAAGATATTTGCAGAAATGATGGGCATATAAGTGGATGAAGTGAGAGCGAAGACCCATCCTGAATGTGGGTGACACCATCCACTAGGCTATGGCCAGGGATGGGACAGGAGGGCAAGGGGAGCTTCCTTATTCATGAGCAGAGGTTCATCTTGAGTGGGTGCATTTTCTCCTGCAAATGTTGGAGTCTGTGGGTTTCAGACTCCAGATTCTTTAACCTTTGATGTTGAAATGCACAAGTGACTCTCCCAGGAGTTTCCAAGCTTTCAGCCTCTTGGTGGCGCTGTATCATTGGTCCCTCTTCTGAGACTTCAGTTTCTGACTGAGAAACTATTGATTTCCCTGGCTCTCCAGCCTGCAGAAGGCCATCTTGGGACTGACTATCTAGCCCCTGACTGTGTAAGCCAAGCTAACGAATCCCCTCTTGTAATTATAAATACATTCTCTTATTTCTTTTCCTCCAAAGAACCTTGGCTAATCACAAAAATGTAGATTCTTGCAGAAATTTGTTGCACTGCCTAGCATATGATATTTGGAATCAGGTTAATATCAGCACCATCCAACTGTGTGTGTCTTTATGTATATATCTTGGTAATTCTACTTCTCACTATGAGAAAAATGTTGGCTTGTATTTACAAATACATAGTAAATAATTCTGTTTAGCAAAAATAAAAAAAGAAACCTGTATTCTTTTAAAAATTAATATTAATTTAATATGATGAAATCTTTCTTTTTTCTTTGACTTTGTTATTCTTAAGAGCAGTGTTAAAGTGTCTTTTTATTTTATAGATTCCATGATTTTTTGTGATTTATATCTGTAAATTTCCAAAACACAAAAACATTTGTGTTGCACATACACAGAATTATACATATGTGTAAATAAAGACATAAAAACATATACATAAGCATGTAACTATGTGTCAAGTATTTTTTAAATTCTCTAAGTTACCTAGCTGACACATCCATTTATCGAATAAGTCTATGCCTCACATTTATAAATCTTTAGATGAGGGCCATATTATGTATGATTTTTGAGAAAAAGTTTTTACCTTAATATGACATTAAGGACAATTTAAATGACTAAGACAATATTGTCTATTCATTGGTACAATGATGACTTACTTCACTGTCACATCTGGAAAAATATTGATTTTATGTCATATGATTAGAATCATTTCTCTTATTTTTTCCTATGGAGAAGGGTTTAGAATTTGTTGTGATTCATAGTTTCTGTGTCTACCAAAGTATTTCGAGAGCACTCTTCTCTAACACAAACACTGGTGAATTGATTTGCCATATTACATATCAGAACAAATGGCCAGCTTCTCTAAGAAAATAGAGCAATTCCCATCATGACCTCCTCTCAACTTTTTATCTTCATGGGCAATTCAAAGAATGTGACTTAGGAATTATGTCTATTCTTTTCTGACAGTATGTGCCCAATTACTTATATATCTAACTTGTATCTATTGATCTCTATTGAATTTTCTTTGTCCTGCAAACCTCTGAGGAATTCTCTAATACTATACAACTGCATTTTCCTGAAAGGTAAAGGAAGGAAACCCAGGGGAAGCTGAGTATGTACAAGAGTGATTATGACGTCTCCATTCTTTATACCTGTGTGGTCCCTGAATTGGTTTATTTCATGTTCACAATTGTATATCTTATAGACCTCTCAGTGAAGTTAATCTTAGTTCTGGACATTACAGGTGCATAAAATAATGTGAATAATACATGTCTACCCAAACCTCAAATCATTAAAGAGTATAAGTTTTTAAACAAATCAAAGTAAAAAGAACTTATTGACCAGCCTGAGTATTTGCAGAGATGGGTAAAAAATAGTTCTATAATTAAATCAAAGTTCAATTAAGACTCTTCAAAAAAAATGTGGAAAATACTAAACATTAAAAGGAGAAAATCCTCTTATTTAAAAAAAATATGACTGGAGGAAATTTTGTAAACATTTAGATTCAGCTTCACTGTGATACAAGACAAAACTCAAGTATATAAAGAGATTTTGTTCAATTACTTAAGAAAGGAGAATTTGATTTCTCACTAATAACATTATTTTAATAGATTAAATTCATATTAGACAATATTTTTTTAAATTTTCTTTAATGAAGTTATTAGATTAATGAAACTTTACTGGAGCAAATGTGACCTGAAGAAATGCAGATTTCAAATTGTGAACCACTCAACATGATGCATTGATGTGATATGGTTGCCAAAAATATTTTTTTCACTTGCGTATGGCATTTCAACTTCTACCATGTGAAAAAAAAAACAAGGTGTCAAAAAAGAGGAATATATACAATAAAGATTAGAATGGAGCAAGCTCTTTATGGCAAGAAACAGTCTGCAGTGGTGTCAATATATCACCAATTTCAGATTTTGAAATTTCCATTGTATGTGGTACTTCATTATCTGGGTGAGAAGTATTTCAGAGAGAAGGTTTAAGTCTTTTATATGGTCTTTTTTTCACAATGCTTCCTTGAATTATGTTCTCTAGATCTAGAAAATGTGCATGCAATCTTATGTTCCACATGTACTTTTTGGTTGTCAGGAAAGATGAATTAATTATAGGTCTTTGAACTGCCCAGAGACAGAAGGGATGCCCCTCTTGGGAATTTTTCAGTGCAAAGGGGATGAGAAAACTTCCCAGTTATACGGGGATGCCCCATTCAAAGGGGAATTCCTTGGTAGCCAAGAAATTTTGTTAGTTCATAACCTTGGGTCCAAATGCCTGCTGCTCAGAGGTAGAGATTATAGGCACAAGCTGATAAGCTTTAATTGGGCTGCTTTTACCCTCAACGTCAGCTTTGTTTATCTTATAGAAGCTTTCTCACAATAAATCCTCTTGATGTTTAATCTTATACAATAAATGTTCTGAACTTGTTCTGGGTCAGTCTTCTTCCACCAGAAGCAGGCTGAACACTCTGCCCAGATTTTTCTCTATTATTGTGTCTGTTTGTGTTTTCATAATCCCTTCATCAATAAGTTCGTGAAGCCCTGAATAAAATGGTCAGGTAGGACATGATATCTCAGGCTTTATTTTAAACCAAGGAAAGCAATTTATGTCTTTGAAGGTGCTTAAAGTTAATTTAGCAGATATGAAACTTTTAGAAAAAGAAATCATGATAAAACTTGTATTTCAGATTCAAGAAACTAGCTGTGTGTGGTGGCATGGGCCTGTAGTCCCAGCAATGGAGGCTGAGATGGGAGGACCATTGGAGCCCAGGAGCTTGAGACCACCCTGGGCAGCATATCACGATCCCATCTTGAATAAACAAACAAAAAAAAATTCAATTAACAAATAAACCCCTGTCACAATGTTAACATCTGTGCAATTGGGTGGCTCAGTTATCTGAAACTCAATGATGGTATTGTGGTTCGGGTATCTCCTCAACTATTGCTCCAAAGAAAGCCCGACTGTACAAAAGTAGAGAATGAAAATGGTGGAGTGGAGGAGAATGACTCCAAATCCTTGCTTTACTGAGATGAAGGGGTCACAGATTTATTATTCTCATGGGAATGCAATACAAAGAAATGGCCCCAAGAGTTGACCATCAAGATGATTTTGACTGCAAAGATCACTACCTTTAAATTTATTAATGAAATAAGATGATTTTTATTATTTCTGTCCCTAGGTATGTTTTTGAAAACAACCTCTATAGATGTTCTTTCCCAAATTGTTTAAGTGTGGGTAAACCATAACTCATTGACTATTGAAAGCTTCAATTCCTGTGGAGTCAGAAGGCACGTCACTTACTTGTGAACTGTGCGGCTAGCAATGATATCATCCTCTGCACCCGAGAGCCACAACCCTTGCCATATCATCCTCACAGTAAGGATGACTTATAATCACTTCCTCCAGCACGCATTGATAAGCCTGTGACCTCATCTAACGGACGCTAGGCCTGTAAACTTACAAAATTGCTCTAGAGATCTGACTGCATTCTGACTTCTCTTGATTATTGATTTCTGACCCACTTTTGCTGTGTTTCAGGAACCCTTTCCCATGCCGTGCCTGGTCAGCTGTTCAACCTGCAAGCTCTGATTCTTTACCAGCCTCACAGAGATACTTCCTCTCATTCTCCAGTACTTGGAAGTTGATTCTTTCTGTTCATACATACTCTGTTTCATGTTTCTGATTTTTGTTAGACTTATCCAAGCATTCTAAAACATTTGGTTTATTTGTTGATTACTTCATATCAGAGTAGGAACCACAGTTTCTAAATGTTTCTATCTTTAGCAATAGATGCTACTTGAAAGAACATCAATAATTAATGATTACTAGTGAAGTACGAATGAGTAAAGGAGGAATGAACACACACAGTAAAGAGTGAATAAGCACACATAATCACAACCACACTCATATCCACACCACATTCCAACAAGTTGTCCAAGCCATGCTCAGCGCATCAAGTCCCTTTAATAGCCTTCCGCCTCTTCCTTCAATCATGAGTGTCTCCTGCAAAAACTTACTCCTGAAGGGAAGGCTGGGTGTCCAATAATAAATGAGAAAGCACCCCTCTTAACTGTTGCAGCTAGGGGGTATGTTTATTGATGTTACCCATTAAGAAAAAAATAACTTCTACATAATGAAGGAACCCATTTTTGGTTCAAACATCAACAAGAAAATGAATTTCATCAAAGGAAGCAAATTATTGTAGCACTTTTGCTAGAAAAGTGTATGGCAGAATGCTAAACATATAGAGGCAGAGCACAGAATTATGGAGTCAATGAACAGCGCCTTCAACTAGAAGGAAGTAATAGACAGCTGCAGAGCAATATGGGCAGAGGCCAATCACGTGACCACTAGGAACTCCCAGGCTCCTGGAGGCCTTTTAAGATCACATTATAAGGACAAACACTAGTGACTCCCAGTGAACCTGAGCAGTATAATAAACGTTCATTTATTTAATGTTCATTTAATACTAAATGAACATTTAATTTAATTAATACTAATTTAATTTTAAATAAACATTTAATATTAATTTGAGTCAAAGCTGGAAATGATTAGGTATATCTGAAGGAAAAAAATACAGCAACAATTTGCTAAATCTAAATCAATGTCTCAACAGACAGAATCGTTTAGTAGAGTAGTGAAAATAACTCCCAAATTCATCTTAGGGGTAGAATATGAAAATAATAAGAATTTTTGAAGAAAAAACAATTATTAGGATATTCTGTGGATAAAAGTAGTGCAACAAATCACATGCTCTTTCAAATAGTAACTCAAGAAAAGGGCCCATGGAACTCCATAGGATTGATACTTATTTAGTTTTAATATATAAAGAGAGTGAAATTTTAAGTAAATATTACAACTTTAAATCAAGTGATGATGGCAGAATAAAGCTGGTTTCTTCTGCTCTATTCTTTGAAACACCAGAGAATCAGGGTAATAAGAACATCAACACAGAAAGGGCGTTTCAAATACTGACATCACTGAGATCCATGAAGTAGTGCTTCACAAAGGTTCCGTCTCCTTTCCTTTTTACTTTGGTGTGGCATAAAAGTCAATGCAGTTGATAGTCTATAGTTATCAACACTTTCAGCATGTCCCAAATGATTTTTCATGTCATCTTCTTTTCTTAATCCACCATGGCTCAAAGTTTCTTCTAGAGCCCTGCTGTGGTTTAGATGTGAGGTGTCCCCCAGAAGCTCATGGGTGAGACAATTGCAAGAAAGTCTAGAGATGATGATTGAGTTATAAAAGGTCTGATCTAATCAGAGCATTATCCTCTGATAGGGATTAACTTGGAGGTATAAGGAAGACAGGGTACAGATGGAGGACATGGGTCCCTAGGGGCATGCCTTTGGGGTTTGTATTTTGTTCTTCAGGGAAAGTTTCTCTCTTTCTGCTTCCTGGAGCCATGTCCATAGCTGTGTTCCTCTGCCACATGATTCTGCCCTGGTGTTGGGCTTTGCCTTGGGCCCTGAGGAATGGAGCTGGTTGTCTAAGGTCTGAGATAACGGAAACCATAAACCCTAAAATAAACTTTTTCTCCTCTAAATTCTTATTTTTATTTACTTATTTGTTTGTTTGTTTGTTTGTTTTTTGGTCAGGTCTTTTGATCACAATAGCAAAAAAGCTGACTAAAATAAGCCCTCAGGAGGGGTCCTAATGGAGAGCATTCATGTCCTTCTAAAACAGGACTGAGACAGGACACAAAGAGAAATCATCATCCAGGAACCAAGAAATAGTGCCTAGATCTTGGACTTTCTGGCTTCCAGAACTGAAAACATAAATATTTGTTGTTTATAAGCCAGATGGTTTTGTTGTTTTGTTATAGCAGTTTAAATGGACTACAAAAGAAGGTGATTTGCTTTACTAAAAAACTATGCAAATGCTAATCTCTTTTAACAGATTCTTTCACACTAACATTGAGTCTTGTGTTTGATCAAATATCGTGGTAACATGGACCAACCAAGTTGATATAAAAATTGATCACCCTATGCCCATCATTTGTCAACTTGGCCTCATGGTACAAATCTCCTTAAATAAAAATAATAAGCAGGTTGTCCTACTTTCCAGCATGGCACAACCACCCTACCTGCAACCACAAGTGCATAAACTTTATCCAGAGGAGCATAGAAAGTGCTTGGTAATGCTCACGCTTTCCCTTGATATCCTGCAATTTAAATGTCTTACTATTATGTTCACAATATTATTATGCATAGTCAGTACATATTATATATTATGTGATAAGGGAATAAGAGAAAAAATAAAAAAAGATTTCACAACCACAGCTACACATATACACCCCCCCACACACACACACATTCACACAAACGTAGCAAAATAAAAAAAAAGAAATACTCATGAAAATCATCCTTTAACAGTTTATGTGGTTGTAGCTGGTGTTTATAACTAGTCTTTTCCCCTATACATTCTATGCTCTCATTACCCTCAACAAGCACCTCAACTGGTCCTGCTTGTTTACCTGCTGGGGGCATCATGCTTGAATATCTAGTTTATGAGTGTTCCTGCCTAAGTTGGCTACTGAAGTTTTCCATGGACCTCAAACATAGGCCCTAGAATATTAAGAGATGTCCTCAGGACTTTCAGTGTTACAGAGATACTTCCTTTCCACCATTCCAATATGAATGTTCAATTTCCCCTTGGTAATTAGGACCAATCGCCCAGCCTTCTTTTTGATTCACAGGCATGAGGAGCCCAAAGTGTCTGATGGCAGCCTAAATTACAGTCTAATGAGATCATGGTGCCCCCTGAAGGAAGTATTTCTTCATCTGAACCAAAGACTAAGCCAGCAAACCACAAAAACATGTAAGCAATCGTTTTTCTGGTAGATCATTTGGGGCAATGGTGGTATCACTCTCATTTTCATCTTTTTGATTCCTGGGGGAAACTAGACCATATTTTGGATGGTATTCAGAGCACACACATTCTCCTTGGACACCTTGCCTCAGATCAGTAGGTGACTGCCATCTAGCTGGCACTGTAACAAAGTCTTCAAAAGACCATTCCACACTTGGTCAAGCTTGCTGCTACAGGACATGGGGGAATATGGTAAATCGGTGAATTTCATGATCATGGATCTCTATCTGTAAATTGAGCATTTGTGTTAGTCAGCTTTATATCACTGTGACCAATACACCTGCAAAGAATAAGAGATTTGTTTAACTCATGGTTTCAGAGGACTCAGTCCATAGATAGCTGTCTTCAAGACAAAAACATTATGGTAGACAGTGTGGCAGGAAAGCTACTCAGCTGAGGAACAGAGAGATACAGAAAAGTGCTGGGGAGAAGATAAACCCTTCCAGAGCACACTCCCAGGGACCTACTTCCTGAAGCCAGATCCCTCCCCAGTCGCCCATTCGGCTCTCAGGGTTGAATTAATCAAATACATTCATCCCATGATGGGGCCAGAACTGTCATGATCCAATCATTGCCTGAAAGCCCCATCTCTGAACTTGGCTGTACTAGGAACCATGCTTTCCTTACGTGAGCTTATGAAGGACATTTAAGATTCAAACCCTAATTGCATTATCCAGAGTTCTCCTAATTTTTATCCTACCTCATTTCCCCACATGTTCCCCAGATTTCTGAGTGTGTAAATTGCAAAAGTCAGGTACCTAGCTATTCTTGACTGTAGCACATTTCCTCATTGGTGACCTCTAAAGTGACTGCTGAGATTTGAATCTGGTTATAGATCTAGAAACAAAATGAAGCTAGGAGTTGGTGTTGAAGTTTGTGTTCCAAGGCAGTCTGGAAGTAGAAGTCCCTCTCTCAATGAGCCATAGGCCTTTTCTCATATGACCTCTAACTGATTAGATGAGTCTCACCTTAGGACATCACTAATGTCACCTTTTCTCCCTTCTCTATGTCCCTGATGTTGGCTATTTCTCATGGTCTCTACCTGGAGTCCAATTTTTGAAAGGACGATTTCTTCACTCCACTAGGAGTTCACAATTCCCCTTTCCTTTTGGCTGCCTGTGGAACAATAAAATGCCTTTGCATAAAACATAAAGAATTGGGAGTGTCCTGAATTCGTGGGCCCAGACATTCACTGGACAGTACTTTCTTAACCTTTTGAAATACTCCAGCCTGGCCTATGGATTTTTCATAGAATTTCAGTCAGTTTCTAACTGGAAAACCCAGCTCCTTATTAGTTTCAGAAGATCTAAATTCCTTGTGAATAATGATGACTTGTTTCACCCATAAAAGAACTCAAAATTTTTCTAAGATTGTGGGAAAAAAAATGTGTTGATTACCAATCAGTAAATAAACAGATGACCCACGCTGTAAAAGTTATGCCTGGGTTCCAAATAATTGTTTCCCTCCAGTGCTGAAACATAAAGCTTTGGAAAATTTCCCAAAAAAAGTATCAGAAGTCTTAGGATTCTTCTGATGGGCCAAATCCAATAAAACAAAGATATTTGCATGAGAGAAAAAAAAAATGTATCTTCTGTTTTAATTTGCTACCTATGTAATTAAATGCCTAAAATTTACACCTTTCTATCTTAGATATTTTCAAAATTTGAGTTGATTATTAATATTTCAAAGATTAAAAAAATAAAAACAAAACAAGACTTGAAGAGGTAAGGAACTACTTCGGTAACACAGGCATTGGGTGTTCCAGACCTCCTGCCCAGGGTTCCTGTGCCTCTCTGATCATCTCTCCACCTGTGTGTGGCCTGAAATTAAACTTTTTAAAAATTTTAATTTTAGTTACTGTGTTCTCATGTCTTCGACTTATATTATAAAGAGTTTGAAACTCTCCTTGCTCAAATTTATATGCCTTTGTTGCCACAGTCTGGCTGGGCACAACTCACGAGCCACTGAAGCAGGAACAAACTTTATTTCTGAACTCCACCAGCACACTCCACACACGCTCCCGGGAACTCCCCCGAACGCCACACGCTCCTCCAGGAACCAGCAACCAGAAATCCCTCCTCCAGCACTTCCCCAACCAATGGGAACTCTCCAGGAATCCCCGCAAGAGCTCAAGCTGAACTCAATGAGAACTCCACCAGAACTCAAAAGTCATCATCTTAATGGCTTGCTAGTGTCACCTCTCAACCACTACTTCTGGCAAAAATGCCACGCGTCATCCCGACTCGGCTGTGGCCCGCAACACTTTGTTTTATTTCTTAAACTCATTAAAATAATCAAAATTCTATATTTGATACACCATTATTTATTGATTTTTAGGATTATTTTTTGTGTTTGTCACCATTCCACCAGTATAACAAACATGCCTAAAATTAAAAACTCACAAAGTGTTATTTTAACTTACCTTTTCAGAGGTCCCACTCAGTGAATCCACCCAATTGCTTTGGGCCCTGATGCCTTCAATAAGAGGGTGAATCATGGCAGAACATGGGGATGAGCAAACCCATTCACAACAAGACTAGGAACAGTAAAAGGGAGGAGGACGGGGCTGGGGTTCCACTATTCCCTAAGGACAGAGTCCTGGTAACCTGATACCTGGCAGGATGCCCCACCTCCTGAATACTCTGCCACCAGCCACACTGAGAACCAGGCCTTTACCTGGAGTCTTATGGAGATACGTGAGAGCCAACAAAACCACTCCTGTATTACTTTTCTGTACTAACTGGTCACATTGCCTTGTGCATTATTATTTTAATGTGAAAATGAGCATTCCATTTTACCTATAGAAATTCTTTCAATTATTTGACTTCAAATAAAAATGCCTACACCATATTTTTTTATTTGCTTCTATTAGACTTCTGCAATCACTATATATTCATGAGTTTGAATTTTAATCTAAATTTGCTGTTTTAAGCTTTTTGGGTCATCCAGGTATTTTGCATCAGGGCTATTTATTTGCCTCAAGGCTGAAAAAATGATCACAAATTTCAGATAAAAGATTAATTTTTGCTTCTAATTTCTGCCTGGGACCAAATTTGCAGAAAAAGGATGTTCTCTTATCAAGGTGATTAAACAACTATTGGTAGTTTTCTATCCAGAGTAGAGTAATTTTTTTCTTCTTTATATCCCTGTGGCACAGATGGATTACAGAAATGTATTTATTATTTTTATTATTTGTTTTCTATCCACATATCAACATTTAATAGTATTATCAGTAGAAGAGTCAGTGTCGTCAACTGGGTGTGGCATGTAGTGTTAGTTCCATATTTTAATATAATTTTCAATTGACTTTTTTTTTTTGCTAAATTTCAAAATCTCTACTATATCAGGAGTAGATATTTTTTATTAAAAATTATTAGTTTGTGTATGCTTCTGTATTGAAATTGCATTGCCACAAGCTTTTCTGGTTAACTAAGCCTTAAAAAAATCTTGGATATTTTGAGTGTGTGTGTGTGAATTAACAGTGAATATTTGTATCCACCTTAAAGCAAAGGGGGCAGAAAAACACCAGGTCTCTGAATGTCCCTTCTAGGTTCCCAGAAACCTCACCAATTTCAGGGAATGATAAGAAGGAACCTGGGCTGGAAAGACCAGATACATACTATCCTGAAGGACACTGGCTTTCTCTTAAGCCCATGGGAACTAGGGTAAATTGGTATTATCAGTAGAAAGCTACTTTCTTGCACATACTCTAGTTGTTCCTGGGGATGCTGGTCAGATAAGCAAACTAAGCAATCTAAGCAAGCTAATACTGATGATATCATATTTATATATTATATAATACTGATGATGATGTCTGAACAATATTTCATGTCTGATATTTAAGAGTATCTAACCTACAAAAAGGGATTTTTTTTTTTTTTGGTTCAACTTAATACCTGAGATTATATTGAATGTGGTACACACATACCTGTAGTAGAAATGATTTAATGTAAATTTATTTTTATTTATTCTTCTTAAGCTTGGTGTTTTCAGCAGTCATACCCATCCTTGTCTCTATAATTTCTCCTTTTCCTGGTGCCCACTTATGTTGGCGAGCCTGCTTCAAGTCCTCCTTGCCCTCCTGAAGGTTGTAACAGCTGTATTGTGTTTTTCCTGACTCTTCTCTTTCTCCTCCATTCTCTCTGTAAAATTATTTGATTCTATAATTTTCAGGCTTGAACATTTTGGAGGGGTCTTCAGGCCAACAGAATAAACTGTAATAGCCTTAGCACATGTGTGTGGCCCACAATGGGGCCTACTCACACGTTCCTGGCTCTTTCCTCATTCTCATTGCTGTCTCTCTCCACCTTCCCACTCCATAATCCCATGTAGCCAACTGGCTAAAGCATTTCCACAGACTCCACTCTACTGCTTCCCAAATAGTACTTAGCCCTACTCTTTTCAAGCTGGTAAAAGGTGGACTATCTTCCAATATTTAGATCAATGTCACTTTCTCTCTTAACTCCCCTGCGTCAGAGGAACTCTAGCACATTGTGAAGGTTAAAGTCCCTCTTCTGTCTGCCTTCAACATTTCCCCTTGTCCCTATCACTTATCACTGTTTGCAGTTGTTAGACATCTATTTCCTCTGATGGAATGTGATGTCTTTGCACAGAATAAATACACCAGTCTCAAAACACAGAAATCAATTTGAAATGGACTTCCATTCTTTTCTTAATGGAGATCGAATTTAATTGAATTAATTTAAATCAGTACTAAATTATAATAAATAAAATAATTTCATATATTATAATTTCATCATAATATGCTATGATATAACATAATACGTTGTTCTGTGAATTTCGTATATCCCCTGTGGAGTGATTTTAGTTGGGATTTTCTGATTCCCCAAGGTTTCAAGGTGGGGAATTGTTTGGAAACAGAAAAATGGTGGCTTCTAGGCATAATTCCATTCACCAGCCTTATTCTCTTAGAGTCTATGGGGCAGAGTTAGAAACTAGAAAGGAATGTGCCAACAATTTGTACTTTTGAGTAGAGTTGATGGACTTTATCGACCTTCAGATTCTAGAGTAACAGAAAAACTTCTTTGCAAGGAAAATCTGCAGTTTTATTTGGTAACTTGTATTCTTTGCTTCCTAATTGGCAGTACGATTTTTTTCCCCAGGCTTCACCTAAATTCTTTTGCTAAAATTCGAACATCTCCTCACTTAACAGAAAAGGCCCCTGCTCATTGTTCCATGGGCCATACTTCTCCTTGAAGATTATCTCTCTGTTCAACCTTCTGCCTTTGAAGCCACAATGAGCCTCATTTTCCTCCCTCCCTTCTCTTGAGCCAGTTCCCTGACTTTTCCTTGCTCTGCTTGCTCCTACTTGGCTTCCAGTTCAAACACCCAGAACTGCTGTCTTGCTTCTTGTCAGGGTCTCTGCCTTATGGAGAAGCTACCTGGGATCTCTCTTAATTTTTTTTTTTTTTATTATTCTCAGGTGACACAGAGAGTAATCTAATGTACCAGAGTCTGTATTAAATATAGGTTTTCTCCAGGAAGCCACAGGATTTCTTTCTCTGACATAGTGAACCCTACAGCTTTTAGGGGTTTTACGAAATCCACAGAATGTCTACAGATGAACCCTCAGTGAAGCAGTATGTCATAAACTGGGCTCTTCCTGCTGTGAAAACACTGTGGCTTCCAGTGACAGTTCTTTACAGCTTCTTAAAACGGCGGACCTTCCCTAAATATTTCGTTTCTTTTTAGGAAATGCAGAGATGTTACTAAACATAACTCAATTCTTTTAAAAGTTCCAAGTGTGTGGCTTGTCATCAGAACAAATCGACAGGGCTCCAGTGAGCCCTGCATATGAAATCACCGGCAGGATAATCCTACAGGATGTCAGTTTCTATGCTTCAATGACGAAGCACTTCAATAATAGTTTTCTACAGAGGTATTTTTTACAATCCAATGAGCTAACAAATTCTAACTCACCGAATTGACAACAAGATGAAATAAAATAAAACATAAAATGTTCTGGTTCCGCAGAACAGGGCATAGATATCTCTAGTAGCTTTTCTCTCTTTCTTTCTTTTCTTTTCTTTTTTCATTTTTAATTGTTGAATTTCAAATGTTTCTTCTTATGTGGCTGGGTAAAAATAATTCATGAAAAAGAATATTCATTAGTAGCTGTCTGTTGTTAAAAGGCTGTCCAAGTTATTTTCCCCCTCATGGTCTGAAAAGATTTTATTTAAAGCCTTAAGCAGGATAAATTGATGTTCAGTTCATCCCTTCTGCTGTCTCCACTTGTTTATTAATTAGCATAATCTTCGAACATTTAGCAAGATAAAGCCTGCTGAACACGGGGGAGATACATTTAGAAAAGGGATATAAAAGCCGGTGTGAATCCTACCCCCTCACCAGCCTTTTCTCAGTATTAGTTCCAGTCAAGGGAGGTTTGCTGGAAGCCCACCATCACTTTCTGTTTACCTGGGCTGCTTCCTGATTAGCAGCAAGACTGACTGAGGACAGGGTGATCAGCCCGTCCTTCATAATAGTGGCATCTTGGGATAATGTAGAAAGTAACACGTTTGAGGACTGACAGGGAGAAGTCACTGAACACTTGGATCGTCATGGTCAGGATTGGAAACTGTGACATGACACTTGCTGTATACCTTGTCAGAGCTGGAACTAGACCTATTCCATCAGCAAGGTATCAGACCACTATGATATGTCAAATACTGAACATAAAACAGCCGCTCTCTGGGGGGAATTGCCTACCAGGGGGACATCTGGACATTAATTAAGTACCCAAACAATAAATATTTAATTAAAACCTGTTAGCCTTATGTAAATTAATAGCAGTTAACAATAGCCACAACTCTCATCTGGGAAAGGTTTCTGTGAGATGCCACTTACATTAAAATTATGATAAAATGAAAACATGGGAAAAGATTTTCAATTGTGATCGCTAGTATGCTTGTTTATTATTAGATGATAATTGGATAAACAGTTATTTTAAAATAGTGTTCCAGATTCATAGAAAAATGACTTAAGTTTAAAAGATATTTTTCTATTGAAAATGATTGCTATAGAACATAACTTTCCTGGACATTTCATCAAGTTTAGTAACTGCAAAGTAATTTTGTGATGATTATGGGTTTATGGATTCTAAACTCCTTCTATTACGACATAAAAAGGTTTGCAATAAAAATTTTAGAACAAACGCAAAAAATTACTGACATCTTACACATGAATACAAAAAAATGTCTCTCTTAATATACACGTTATAAAACAGAGAAAAAGCCCTCCATGTTGTCCAAAGGGCCAGTTACATGTGACTGGTCTGAACCAGGTTTAGATGCAATGTCTTATCTGTCATTGCAACCTTTAGTCCAAAGACTCAGGGCTCTCATCCTAGTGGGGAACGCTGGGTACCACTCCTAGACAACAAAATAGGAAGCACTGATTCTCAGTTTGTATTGCATTTTTGGTTCAATGACCTTATCACTTCACTCAAGAAAACAATGTGAGCTAAGTCTCAGTTTACCTCTTAAACCTCTGATGACACACTTGGCCCATCTTTGGTAGCCTGTTTGGTTTCCAGGGATCTCTCAGCAGCCCCTGCACATTCCCCACCCCCTCGTCCTTCTTGTTTGTTCCACCTCCCCTTTCCATCACTTTTTACTTTTCTTTTATTCTTTTTATTTTTTCCACATCAAACATTTTTATCCTTTTTAGAAGTAATATAATTTATTCTAAAAGCTGAATCCCCCCAGTTGAAACTAGCAAAAATGATTTTTTTGATTTTTCAAAAACAAATGTATTGCTGTGTGCCTTCCAATAAATTTTTGATCGACTCTAGGATTTCCATTTATTTCTCCTTGTTGACATTATATTACTATGTTTTAAAGTTTAAAATCCTGTTCTTTCCTATTAGAGAACTACAGTTACAAACATATTTAATAACACATAGAATAATAAATCCTCATAAAATCTTGACTATATGCTTTTTCTATTCTTCAAAAATCCAAATACCTAATAAATTTTGAAAGTGAACATAGAAATTGAAAGAGTTTGGCTCATATGGTTGAAGCAGTGGTTATTAGTCAGTAATAGCTGATGTTCATCTGCATTAAGGTTCAAATGTTTGTTGCTACTGTGCATCAACCCAAGAATAATTTACTCTTCAAGAACATGAGGTATTCAGAGAAATGGATTCCAAAATTGAATACATACTTAAGAATGACTAAAGATTCACATAATAACTTAACTGAATATCAATCACCTAATCAAAATAATTTATAAATCATTATGTGAATTTCTGGAATAGATTTTATTGGTTTAGAACATGAGCATGTAAACAAGGAATGAAGGAGTGGTATAAAAATGTGGGATTAAATGGAGAATCAAGTACATAGGTACAGGTGAGATCAGAGATATTGACTTAAACGTATGTTGAACAGAAAATAAATTTAGATTCAGACTTTCAAGGGTGGGGTGGGGCAACTGCCTACGGAGCTGATGTAGCCTGGCCAGGTCCCCTACCAGCCCAATGCCAACCCACTCTGCTCTTCCCTCCCTCTCTAGGGAGCTGAGCAGAGTTTGTTCTCATCCTTGCTGTCAGGATCATGATTCCAGGTGATGAGGTATGCTTGTAGCCCACTGTCGTTATTGTTGTCTTTTAGCCATTTCATTTTCTTTCTTCATTTTCTTGGTGTGTTATAATTATACATAATAATGGAATTTGTTGTGATCGATTTATACATGTACAAACGGAATTTGGTCTATTTCATTCTCCCCAAACCCTCTTTTATTCCCCTTCCTTTCTCACCTGACCCCCTCTCTTCCTCTAGCCTACTAATTGTTCTTCTGTTTTCATGAGGTCTCTTTTCTTTCAGTTTTTTCACTCTAGTTTTAGCTTATAAGAGAAAACTCATGACCCTTGACTTTCCGAGTCCGTCTTATCTCACTTAGTGTGATGTTCTTCAGGTCCTTACATTTTCCTGCAAATGACAAAATTTTGTTCTTCTGTATTGGGGAGTAGAACTACATTGGGTGAATGTACACATTTTCATTTTAAATGTTTTATTAGTGAATTATACATAATAGTGGGTTCATTTTGATATATCCATTCACGCATGGAATGGAATTTGCTTTATTTCAGTCTCCAGTAATCCTATTTCCTTGTCTTTCTTCCTCCCCCTGTTCCCCTACCTCTGCTCATCCTCTTTATATTTATTTGTTGGCTGATTGATTTTTAATTGTGTGTATATATATATATATATATATATATATATATTTGTCAATTGATGGGCACCTGGACTGGTTCCATAACTTGACTTTTGTGAATTGCATGTTCATAAACACTGATAAACCAGTATCTCTATAGTATGTGGATTTCAATTCCTTTAGATAAATACCAAGAAGTGAGATAGCTGGGTCATACAGTGGGACTACAAATTAGTACAAACACATTGGAAAGTAGTGGAGAT
Organism: Marmota marmota marmota; assembly: GCF_001458135.2. Classification (NCBI taxonomy): domain Eukaryota; kingdom Metazoa; phylum Chordata; class Mammalia; order Rodentia; family Sciuridae; genus Marmota; species Marmota marmota. The sequence goes on from NW_025999977.1 coordinate 51,344,534, forward strand.
TCCTTAAAAGACTAGGAGCAGAAACACTGACATTTCAAAACCCATAGTTCTTTGTCATACAGGGATGTCTATGCATTTTATTTATTTTTTCATTTGTTCTAATTAGTTATACATGACAGTAGAATGCATTTGGCACATCATACATAAATAAAGTGAAACTTTTCATTCGTCTGGCTGTACATGATGTAGAATCATACTGGTCATGTAATCATATATATACATAGGGTAATAATGTCAAATTTATTTTACTATCTTTCCTACTCCTCCCGCTCCCTTTACTCCCATATGACTAATGCAAAGTACCTCTATTCTTCCCCTAGTACCCACACTCATAGTGAATTAACATTTGGATATCAGAGAAAACATTTTATCTTTGGATTTGGGGCATTAACTTATTTTACTTAGAATGATATTCTCCAGCTCCATCCACTTATCTGCAAATGCTATAATTTTATTCTTCTTTATGGCTGAGTAATATTTCATGCGTATATATGCCACATTTCTTTATCCATTCATCTCTTGAAGGGCATCCAGGTTGGTTCCAATGTCCATGCCTTTTAGATTGAACAGTAGATCCCTGACCTCTGTGTCTAGATGCCAGTAGCACTCCCTGCCCCACTAGTCACTCTGATCAATATGTCTCCAGGCATTGCTGAACACCGTGCAGGGGTGAAATTTGCCTCTGGTGCCAGCCACTGGCTTGTAGTAGTTCTGTGAGAGCAGGGTTCATGCAGGAGCACATGCTGAACTTTGGAAGTGACCTGTGCAGAAAGGAAACTCTTAAAAATTGATCTGCAAGGTAAATGTGAATCCATACCTTATTTACATCTCCAGTACAATATTAGTGATAGTTTGAACACTCTGTTGTATTTATTTCCTTATATATCTGTGGACTGACAAGCAGCACTCTGAATTTAAAGAAAGCCCTATTGTTTATCTCTGTTTTCTACTTCATCCATGTACTTGGAAAATATAAGACCCTTGACAAGCTTTTGGTAGTTTTCAGAGTGAGACACTAAATCAAAAAACAATTCCACTGACTTTTTAAATGGGTGCTTAGGAAATAAAATAAAATAAAATAAAAGCATCAGAATTTTCTGAGCCTCTTAGAATGGTGGCTTGTTTTATGTCATTAATTTTGGAAAACTCAGCCATTATCTCCTCAAATATTTCTTCTGCCCCCTGTTTACTCTCTCCTGATATTCCAAATATGCCTCAGTCAGACCTGTTGAAATTTCCTCCGGCTCCTGGGTGATCATCGTTTTTTGAGTTCTTTGTTCTTTTTTCCTCTTTCCATTTCGTCCTGTGAAGTCTGAGTTGCCCAGTACTCAGGTCACTGATTCTTCCCCACCAGGTCATCTACTGTAGGTCATCAAACGCATTGTTTATCATTCTCATTTTTTAAAATTTCTAGCATTTCTTTTTGATTTTCGTAGAACTTCTCTTTTCTTACATTGCCCATTCACTCTTGCAGATCCTTTAAAATATCCACCATCATTATTTAAAATCCCCAGTGTGCTTTTGTAGCATCAGGTAAGAACTGAGCTTGGGCTTAGGTGTGGGATTAAATGTTAACCCGGCAGGGTATTGGGCTGGGTTGCCAAATGTCTTTGTTATTGTAGATTGTTCTATTCAATAATTTTGGTGGTTGGGGTCTTCCCTTCCTCTAGCATCCTTGTTCTTCCTGTCTTGATTTCCAGTGTCCCTGAGCTCATCTTCTTAGGAAGAATGCATGCATGCTCAACTCTCTCAGGTGTGATCCATCCTTATGAGACCAGAGGCCTTTGGCCTCAAGGCCAGTAGTCGGGGTAGGAAGGAGTCTGCGATCTTCACCTGGTCAGAGTTTCAGCAGAGATCCTGCTCCCTTTCACAGGTGCTTCTGCAGTGGTGTGGCTTCCTAGGCTTCCTCTCCTACTCCCTCTCTTGATTGGAACATTCCATGGTGATACCCTGCAGTCCTGAAGCCTGCTCTCCGCAATCAGCACCACCCTCGGTGAGACAGAGACCTCAGAGCAAGCTGGGGAGACAGTGAGATCTTCCCCAACGGAACTACGAAGTCTCTAGCAAAGTCTCCCCTCGGTGAGTAGGGTCTTCACGCCGGGACCTTGGTGAGTCTTCTGGTAGCACATCCCACAGAAGAGGAGAGGCCCTTTATGGCCATTTTCTCTGTGAATTTCTAACTTTGATGGAGAGAAAGTAAGTTCGCCTGCAGCCTCCACCAATTCATATCGTTTCAGAGTTTCTTGCTCCAGTGGACTCCCCGCAGGCAGGCAGAGCCAGGCCGGGACTCTGGGTGTGCCTGCGACTCCAGCACGGGGCCGCTCTGCTCTGTTCCCTCGCTTTTCTCATGGGTCCCAGGAAAGGCACCGTTTTCTGTTTGTCCAGCTCTTTTCTTGTTGTTAAGTATGAGAACTTCGACTTCCACACATTTTACAGGCCAGGGTCGAAACTGGAAGTCAAGAAAGATTTTGAAAGCTGGTTTTTGTTTTTTGTGTTTCTTTATAATTTATTTTCTACAGTAAAGATCAAAAAGGAATTCCTTCTATTTCTTCAGTCATCTTTCAAGAAACAATACAAAAGTAAGTCATAGGGAAATACAAAGTTCATATCTAGAGTTAAATATCAGTCAGGGCTACCTGCTCTATGGCTTCTAACCTCTTTATGTGAAGAAACTGCTACCCTCTCCCCACTCAAATGTAAGTCCAACACCCACTTTTTTGTTAATTTAGTGTTGAGTAGTGGTTTAAGTTTTCAATATCACCTCTCCGATGGAATACTTAAGTGTGTGTGTGTGTGTGTGTGTGTGTGTGTGTCTTTGTTCTTTGGAAACAAATAGATTATTCCTTTCAACTTCTCATCCAACTGTCTAGAAGTAAGTTAGGCATCTCATGTATCTTAGCTAAATTAAGTGCAATAATACATGAATAAATAAATAGCATTTTTTAAAAGTATCTAGTCACACAAAGTCAGTCTTGAGAAACTCTGATTTACTGTCCTAAATTCCCATCAACCCATTTGCCTGGTCACACAGAAAATATTGTCCTTTGAGGTCTGCCTTCCTTCCTTCCTTTCTATTTTTCTTTCTGTTTTCTTGCCTTTTCCTCCTTCCCACACTTACTTGATCTAGATTCTAATTCTTATGGTCCTACAAGTAATTAAGATACTTGATAAACCTCTTCAGATGGTTCTGCTGATCCGTGGCAGAGTGGACAGGGAACTCACATCTCTCCTTGGGAAAGAGGGGCTTCCTTGCAGACAGGCTGCTCCTCCGTGAGTCAGCCCAAGCCCTCATTTAAGTACCCACATTGGTACTCTTGATGAAGCACTTGTAATCAGGCAAATGTCAGGGGTCAATAAAATAATGGTCCCACCAAGAAGTGCTTGTGTGAGGAAGACGGTACATTTGCAAGCTGAGGAGAGAGGATAGAGTAGTTTTCTCCTTATACAATATGGACTCCTGACATGCACCATTTATATCCATCTATGACCATTCAAACAGGTTTGGGAGGAAAGCTTATAAGATTATGGCCAACATTAGCCAAGAGAATGTTTATATTTTAGAGAGTACATTTAAAGACTGATCCTTCCAGGAACTTTGTCATACCAAGAAAGCAATGAGGATTAATTCATATTTATGTATGATTCAAGCCTTGGTTTGACTTAATTGTTTCTTAACACAAATAGTTGGTCTTTAGATATGGACAGGGATCAAGTTGCTACATGAAACAACTACAAAAACTTCAAAAGATATTCCTGACTATTTGAGCTTATTTAGTTGTATTTTGCAGAAATTGTGAGCTAGTACTTGAAAGATGCCATTTCTATTGTCCTAGTGAAACAAAACAAAGCCCAAATCAAGTAATAATCAGAAATGAAGTTCTTGCTCTTAATTAATTATAATCACAAATTATAATCACCATGGAAGAGTGCTCCAAACAGCACTGAATTAAAAATGTTTTTTCCCACCTTCTTTGTTTTGTGCATCAGGATTCAATATATTTGTCTATATTGGAATAAACAAATAGTATTACAATTCTAAAAGCATAAAACTCAAAAGTCATGAATATTTCCACCAATAAATTCAGACATTAGCCCTACCACATGCATTCTTACTGCATTTTAATTAGCAAAAAGAGTTGCAATTAAGACCATATATCTTATTAATTCTGTAAAGAAATGAAGTGTTCTTTTTTGATATCTCTCACAAGGAAGATTTGGAAATGTCAGAGACTGAGTTATAGGAAAAAGAACATTTCATGGCTTAGTAATTCAGGCAATCCTTGCGAAGCAATAAGAAGGGGAACATGATAATTGAAGTAGGTCGGAGAGAAGATAGATTGTGGAATAAACAGTATGTATGGAGGCCTCCTCCCCAGGTAATGAGGTGATAGATCTAATCTTTTGTAAAATGCAATATACAAATAGCTCTGTTTTCTAGAAACAGATGATACTTGCAGCTATAAAAGAACAAGTAATCAAGCATTTATTATTCTCTAGCTCAAGCAATAGGCAGAAAATTATAAGAGTGGAAGAAAGTCTTTCGTATTAAGCAAATTGTTCAATGCGAGCTTTTTCTAATGGCGAGTCAGTTCTCAATTATATGCACTGATGGAAGTGGAGGCAGAATTCAGGCTATTGAAAAAGGCAAGTTGAAAAAATTATGTATGATTTGTTGATGAGCAAAGCATATTCTGATGTGAGCCCTAAGAGCAATGGAAAGCCAGCGCTTCCTGATCAGTTATCTGGGGAATTCATAACTTGGTTGTGTTGTGCAGTGATTCAAGTTGAAAACAGAAATTTTCAGTTAGTATGTGTGCTCTGTTTGTATAAGTTTAGGAATGATGAGTCTAGGTGAGAAGCTCCTTTAGTCTCTCAGATCATTAGAGTTTCCATTAATGAAGTTGTCTCAGTATTTATAGCAGCTACCTCACAATTATCAGGGTTCAATTAAGTACGTTCTATGAAAACATCCAGGACCTTGTTAAATTATGGACATTAAAATTGTACCATGAGGACAGATAAGTGGTGTCTTTTTTAACATTCTATCCCCAGTACAAGGCCCACACAGTAGGCACTAAATAAGTAGTTTTTGAAAAATTGAATAAACAAGTGAGTAAATTCTTGTTTGCATTATTATAAACTAGAGGATAAACATGTCTCTGGTGACTCCTTAAGTTAGGGGATTTTTAAAATTTTAATAACAATAGAGGCAATAACTTTTGAGGAGCCATATCTTTCCTTTCCACAGGAAAGATAGTTAGCATAACTCAGCTACCAATTCTTCAGAGGCTTGCCAGCGATCCACCCTGCTAGGGTGGACGAGTGCTTGCACTATATTGTGGTTGATGTTTTGAATGGGTTCCTGAATCAGTGAATCATATTAAAAAGATTTCTAGTTAGTAGAACTGAATGATTTAAGTAATTCACATTCTCCTTTATAAATCAGAAAATCTGATTTGTGTGTGTGTGTATGAACACATAATTTATATACACAATAAGTATTATTGGACTTAATCAACCAATGCAGAAACTAACTGGGACCAAGAAAGTTTTAAAACTTGTCCAAGCTTGAAACTAGTAAGAAATCTGGTTAAGATTTATTTTCTGCATATAACTTTATGTCTTGTCTTTTTCCTTAGCAACATATAGATTTTATTTAAATCAATTACTTTGAGTGTAATGTAAAAGCAAAATATAAAATATAATACTTATATATTATATAAATCCTTTTAACTGAATAATCAACTTTGATAGACAGAATTCAATGGAGTCCTCTTTTCTGTTCCTCCATTATTGCCAGGATTTCCATTCTTTCCTTTATAAAATAGAATTGTAGGTAAGAACAAGATATGGATATTCATAAAAAAATTAGTCACCTCAACCTTGATAGCCTATGATCCTAAGGATTTTATTATTCTTAGCTGTGAAACACCTAATGTTCTAAATATATTTATCTATATTTATATTAAACTTTAAAAATCTATACCTAGTTTTAGGAATGTGAAATGTGAGAATACAGCCCATGCCTAATTCATCTTTACCTCATCCTCCAAAATTTTTATAGCAGTGCCTGTATATGAATATTCGATCAATACATTTTTGTTGAATAATTAAATGAGAAAATGTGGAATGATATCTCATAGGGTACAGCAGAGGTCAGATTCAGAATAAAATCCTTTTTATTTCACCAATTTTATCCTACTCAATATATTATTGAGCTTTGTATGAAATGTGCAATGTTCATAAAATGGAAGATAAGAATTGAAATAACATAACCTTAAAGGCCTACAGAATTAGTATAGCATGTGATCCAAACTGCATTCATAAATATATTTTCTTTCTCACCTCACTTTTTTACATTTCCACCAGTAGAAATTGCACTGCACTAATCATTGTTAAAGTTGAATTTTAACCACTGCAAAGCAGTATGGTTGCACGCCAAGTCTGCAACTGAACGGCTGAAACCGTGTGGCAGTAAAGAGTCCCTGAGGGAAAGCGCTGGAGTAGGTGGATGAGAGCCTTCCGCAAAGAGTCAGGGTGGTTACATGGAGAGCAGATGATGAAGATGGTGATGATGATGGTAAAGCTGACCACTATGTAGATCAGATTAGGCTAGATGCTGTTGGACAAAGAAGCACACCATATCCCTCTTTCCTTTCATTGACTTCTAAAGTGGAGCTGTTGAATTTCCCATGTCAAGGAGGAAAGCCCTGAACTGACACCATCCTGAAAATGTAGTGGTAGGATCTGTCAACTGATAATTCCCCCTTATTATTCAGGACATCAATCTGACATGGACAGAGTTTAGAATAATGAGATGAACGTTCAATGGGCCATGCTTGGATGGACACCTGAATACCTCTGCAGTTGTCACCCAGCCAGGTTTCCATGCACCTACAGCTTTAGCATCAGGAACCTGCATCACTTGACCTTATCTAAGAGGCAAGTTGTGCCTTATGCATAGTATGACCATAAGCCTCAGGAGAAACCATGGAGTGGGAAACAATAGTACTTCTATTTTATAAAGAAAAAAAAAATAAAACGTTTGAAAACTAGCATAACTTTTCCTGGGTATGAAAACCTGTTTTGAAACCATGGCTTCATGAAACAAAGATCACATCCTCCCTGGTGACATGATAGTGACTCTGTCTCACCAACTCAGCATGGCTTTTGCACTCCTGTTAATGAGTCTTCTATGTTTATTTAAATAGTGTAGTTAAAGTAGCAGACACAGAGATCTCTTCACATTTCCAGGATCCCGTGGCATGTTGAGCAGGAATTGGGCATGGTGCTGGTGATCAGCAGCAGGAAGAATTTCAAGGGAGACAGCATTTGAAAACACTGGCCATCTGGCCATGGAAGTGTGGGTCGACCAAGGTGCTGTCTATGGATTAGAAAAAAATAAATATTATTGGTCACATAACACTTTAATAATGATAACATAAACACCTCACCATCTTTAAGGTAGAAATACATAATATTCAACCTCTATGCAACAAGAATAGCATAAAGCACTTTACATAAAGTCAATAAGCAAAATTAGCCTGAGTTCTGTTAAGAATGCCTTTTTACTCCATGAAAGTCTCTATTAGAGACACTTGAAAGACTGGAAATCCAAAAGGATGATGTTAAAATTGTATGGTCCTAGGAAGAGCAAAATCAGATTATTCTCTCTTTCTGGATAATGCTCGGAAACTCTTCCATATCACTGCTGCACTGTCAACTGATAATTCCCCCTTATTATTCAGGACATCAAACAGAGTTTAGAATAATGAGATGAATGTTCCAAGGTCACATATCAGCTCTGAAACTTTTTAAACTTCTTCAGAAACCAAGCAGAACTTGGTCGTATTGATAAAGAAATAAATCATGGTCAAAGATTAGTTTTTTTTTGCTACAAAGTGTAACAAAGAGAGGTGTGCCATTGTTTTTCTCAAGTAGTAGAAGTAAGAAACATTCATTAATCAAAAAAAAAAAATGTAACCTCAGATCTAGAATTTCCATTACAATTTTTTTTGTCTTTTCCTTTTAGTCATTTATATAAAAATGAACTGGCAATTTTCTTGCTCGGAGGCATACAGGCATCTCTAGGTCTTCTAAGGCCTCATTGGCGGCAGGGGGTTTGCAAAGAGCAGTCATAGTTTCTATCATTCCTCTGTACTCGGTGGTGATGGTGAAATCTGAATGGTGACAATAATCAAATGAAGCATGGGTGGGGGGGTCAGAACACTGTGTTGGAAGATTTACATGTGAAAATCACCTCCTTCTCCAAAGTCACAGAAGGACATGGATGTGTATCTGTGGAATGGTTTTGTTCCTCCATCTGCAACAACAATTGCATAGGCATTTATTACATATTTCAGAAATAATGGCTAGGAATATCTATTAGATGAATAGACCAATGAGATTAGATGTTTTAGCCAAGGCTATTACCCTCTGAGAATAGCAAACAAAGGATAATTAAAGATTATCGAGAAGGTTGTATTAGCTAAACACAGTATTCTCTAAAATGTGCTGCTTGCCCAATAGTTACGGGGCAAGGAACTGAAAATGGCCTTCTAGTTGTTGGTGGTGTTGAATGAGGGAGCCATACAATGATCAAGAATATGTTTTCAGGAGTGAATCCTAGAATGCCGTTAGTTTACTGATGTTTCTGCATGAAATGCGCACACAGAAGAGCTAAGAAGCCATTGCAGCTAAATTTTAAATGGTAAAGAATTGACTCAGGGCAAGTCTACATATCCAAGTGGAAACTGAGATAGAGTAGGGTTGGGAGAGCTTGGTTATCTCAAAGGAAAAGCTATTGGTTTGGCTTACAGTCCCTAGTAGGTTTGATCCAGCACCTAGTCAGATGCATAGCATGCATGCATGAGTTTAAATGGTGTTTAATCAGTGGGCTGATATTCATATTAGCTGGTTGTTTTCTATCCTGTTTGGTGTATTCTTACCCATTTCCTGGATGCAAATGTAACTAATGGAGACATTGTTTTGTCACCAAACACTGTGAGTCTCCTTTTGATTTCAGAAATATATGGGTCAAATAAAACTTTTCAAATTAATTTTAGCAAATTATTCCTGAGATATTTCTAAAAAGCCAAGGCTGTTGAGAAACAATAACTGGAGAGAATATATTATTAGATAAATATTTTTTAGGTTGATATTCATAATTTAATAATTGTGAAATACTTCTATATTCATCCCTAGTGTACTAAAAAATGCAAATTCTAGCTCTTGTAATTATTTCTAAACTAATACCCAGTATATATTTTACTAGATACTAGAAAAAGAATATAAAACTCCCAAATTCTCACTTGTATGATATTATAAAGAATGATAACATAGTTTACATTAAAAAATTGTTCTTGGGAGATATATTTGAATAATTCTGGGTTTCAGTTCTTTGAAGATTTCAAGTCATACGTATCAGTGGGCTTTGAAGATAACAGATATTTGTTCACATTCTCATTCCTCTTTAAGAGCTGATATAAATTTAAGAAATTTAATTAGATTCTTTGAGTTTGATTTTCCACTCAAAATCGAAAGGAAAATGCTTACTTTATAGGTCTAATTTGAGAATGAATGAGGAAATGGAAGCAAAGGCTGAGCCAAAGTGGCTGACATTTTAATAGACGCTTTCATAGTGTTAGTAATTCTCTCTCCATTCTTGTTCAAGAGGCTGAGTAGATGGGAACACTAATATAGTATATGAATAAAACATAATTATTCTCCACATTAAAATCATCTCTTAAAATAAAGTTTCATAAGATCACGGAAAAAATAATTTTTATAATAAGGATAAAGATTAAATCTACAAACTGAAAAAAGGAGAATCTTAAATAAAAGCAATTGTGTGATATAATTATTAAACACAGAAATATAGGGAGACGCTGCTGGGCAAGAAGGTTGAATGCGGCTCTGGCTACTGCTCCATGAGAATCATATTGGAACAAATGGACTTAAATTATAAAAATATGGTAAGGATCATGGAAATCTGGTCATAGAAAAAATCAGTTTGTGGAACGCAAAGCTATCTGAGACATCACATGTCAAGTAACTTAGCATGCAGAGGCAGAGCAAGAGGACTTCATGTTGACTAAGGGCCACAGGAGTGTGACTCAGAAGACCAAAAATAGAGCATAAAAACTGGAGCAAAAATAACCACCAACCAGAAATAGCATCCAAATAGCCACTCAGTCCTGGAGTGCAAAACAACAAAGGAAGGGGAGACACTCCTCACTGGGGACATCAGAGCAGATCAGGGCAGAGGCCACGGGTTAAGGAAGCCAAAAGTGATCAAGGTCCAGGGTGACTATGAGGACCTGGGTCTGCCTCCTCCTTTTTGTTAGGGGGAACCACTTCAGAAAACACACTAAATATGAACCCCAATCATTGAGAGCTTTATGTACCTACCTGGCCAGGGACTGTCACCCACCCATAGAGACTGAAGCTCTGTGGGAGAACAGCAGCTGCCTGGTCCAATTTTTGAGAATTTATGGAAAAAAAAAAAACACACACACACAATTCAGGGGCTTTCCTTAGCATCATGTAAGCAAGCCAAGCACAGAAATTTAAAAAATAGTAAGTGGGACCTGTGAGCCCTAAGCAGGACTGGAATTTTCCAGTTAGCAAACAAGAAGCTAGAAAAAAGCAATCCACTTTGCAGTTCAGTTGACCACATTTCTGGGTTCAAGCAGGTGCTAGACAACTGTATCCTGAGTTTGAGCAGGGGTTGGTGGAGGCGACAATCTATTTCAAAGTCATGTAGACCCACAAGTGCCCTCAAATCCAGGATGTAGCTCAACACGACCACCCCTGCATCCTGAGTAGGTACACTTTGTGGAGTACAAAGTACAGAAAAAAATAGTTTTATAAGAAAACAGCTTTCATTTCAGTTTCTCAGAAATTGTCTTATCTCACTTATCTTACCTATAATCTGTATTTTTTACTAATCTATAACATATAATTTCCACTCTTACTGATTTTATTGATTAGTTTACATCGCAACACTTTTCACCTTTAAGATCTCACGATATTAACAAGAGCTAGGGCCTCTACAGGACAAAATTTGATTAAATAAATAAATAAATAAAAATGAAACAGAAGTTGGTCTTTAGAAATAAAAATTATTTTCACTCAATTTCTACCTTTAATCAGGCCTGCCTTTTGGTATTATCTAAGGGAGCAGTTGCTAAAATCAACTTGGAAAGTATTATCTGATCTATAACAATTCTGAAAACAGAAGAAGATCCAGTAATGCTTGGTGATAAGGCAACGTCTCCATCGGTTCCATTCGCATCCAGAGAATGAATAAGAAATACTACAGAAAAGTACTAACAGAACCTCCACCGTGAACACTGTAAGACCTGCATCTCAGCCTGACCCCCACTCACAGTTACTCACAGACCTGGGATGGAAATGGAAAGGGGACTGGGGGTGAAGGTTAGAGAAAGGGTTTGGTAGGGCAGGGGAAGGGGAGTTCTTCATTCAATCTATTCTTAAATCTGCTTCTTCCTCTGTTTCTCAACATAATTTTATTTATTTATTTTAAACTGGAGGTTATTTTATGTACACTGAAATTTGTTCTTTTTATTAGACGGTTCTGTGATTTCAATGAGTTTGTACAGTTTTCTAGTCACCAGCACCAAAAGGATGAGGAGCCAATTCATTATCCCAATAAAATTCCTCCATTTCTTTTAGAAGTCGAGTCCTTCTGACAGGGTCTCCCTTGGTTTTACTAAATTTATATGCTAATTCCGGTACTTATTTCAGGAAGTCCTCAGGATTTTCTACATGGATTACCATCCTATGAAAATAAATACATTTTTTTTCCTATATTATAATCTCTTACAGAGAATTTATTCCTCTATTTATTTAACTCCATGACACCGGAGAGGCCTCTATATGAAGTACAATAGAAATGGTGGAAGCAAATTTCCTTTCCTGGGTTCCTGTTGCAGAGGGAGAACAGTCTTCACATTGCGGTAAGATATTCTCACTCTCTTACTAGCTGGAGGTTCTGTCGTGCCGCAGTGGTAGAGATGGTTTCCATGTTCCCATGATGATCATTGCTGAAGACTTATCCCTTTCATTAATCTAGTGCGTGGATTACTTTTGCTACCTTGATGTGTTATTTTTGAATTGGTTTCTGCTGTTGTCTTGCCTCAAATCCCTTTCCTTTGTATTTAGTTGTTCTCCCTTTTCTCAGCTTTTCAGGGTGGAAGTTTTGCATGTAGTGGTTTGAGATCTTCTTTATTTTGTGATGTCAGCATTGAATCTTACAATGTTCCCATTAAGCTCTGTTCCAGTTGCATCCCATAAATCTTGTTGTGCTGTGTTTTCCCATTTTACTAAGTTCAAGATAAATGTCTATTTCCTAGGTAATTTTCTTTTGAGCTGGTGATTATTTAGAAGTAGATTATTTAATTTGTGAATATTCAGGGAACTCTTGGATATCTCCTTATTGATTTTTAATTTAATTCCTGGTGATGAGAGAATATACTGTCTATTAATTCAATAACTATTAATTTGTTGATTTTTACTCATGAAATAAAATTTTAGCAAATATTTCAAATGTTCATGAAAATACTTTAATGATGTCAAAGTAAAAGATCCTACAACTGATAACTAATGTGGGCTCTAAGCATCTGTGATCCTACCTGTACCAAATGCTCTTCATGAGTTCTCCTTGTTCCATCAAGTACTGAGAAGAGAACGGTGAAGCCTCTAAAAGTAATTGTGAATTGTTCTCTTGGTGCCTTCCATTTTGTCAGGCTTTGTTTCTGAAGGTTGAAGTTCCATGGTTTGATGTGTACACAGTCTGCATTGTATGTTTTATCAACGGTTAAAGCTCCTTTTCATACAATATTGATAAGGCTGGAATTCTATCATTGCTAGTAAATTTCTATTTGCCTTTTCTCTTCTTTTACTTTTACTCTGTCTTATATTTGTCCCTTTTATGGAACTGAAATGTTTTTGTAAATTTATTCTATGCCTACTCTTAAGTTATGTGTTTTGATTTTCATGTATATTTATTTTAGCATTTATGATTTCAACTTACCCAAACAGACCACTGAATTGATGAACACAGCCTAATTCCATCTTAAGATTGGAAGCCATCTCGTCAAAAAGTCATGAAAAGTTAATTTCTGTTTTACTATTTATTACTGTGATTTCTAAACTTGCTTGGAATGCCTGCCCATGCCTTGAACTCACCCATGCCTGGGTTTCCCTGACCAGATAACAACCCTCTCTGAAACCCTAATGGCACCTCATAAATTCTGATATTGGGATCTAAATTTACTCCCTAAGTGCTGAACCATTTAGACCATTAATCTACTACCTGCCTTTGTATTATGATTGTCAAAATCCTGTTATCTGTAAGTTCTCAAGACACTCCCTTTTTTGCAACTTTTTGTGCTATAAAACTGTGCTTCTAGAGAGCTGGAGTATTGTCTTCTAACCCAAGGATTTGAGGAGAGACAGTCTTGGCTGGACAGAGTTACAAGCTTGCTTTGATTTGATTTAAAATTGGAGTTGGTGGTCTTTTCCTTGTGTCGTGGTTTAACAGAATGATATAATACCACTTCACACAGAGTATATGAATTTGACAATATGTTTCATTCCCTCCTTGCCCTCCCAATGCTATTATTTTTATATAATTTGTACTTTATGTGTTAAAACATACAACATATTCTCACTCTCTTTGCCTTAGAAAGCCTGTTATTCTTTACCACATTTAAGAACAAGCATAGGTCTTTACCATGTGTCTATGTTATAATTATATATACATCTCTTTATTTCTTTATGTAAATTCAGATCTATAGCTACCATCAAATTCCTTCTGGTTGAAGCTCTTTCAATATCTGTTATAACCAGGGATATTAGCGATGGGTCATCTCAGCTTTATCTGCATGAAAAAAAAAAAAGAATTTCAAAAAAATCTATTTCACTTTCCTCTTTGAAAGATATTTTCACTAGGTATAGAATTCTACATTGGCAGACTTTTAAGTATTTTTTAAAAATTTTTTTGAGTATTTTAAAAATGTTCCACTGAATGTCTTATCTCTCTTTCTTGGTCTGCAATGATTTTTTTCTCTTCCCTTGAAATTGTCTTCAAAGCTTCTCAGTGTCTGCTTCTGTGCAACTTGACTGTGATGTGAATATCTTTCTTGTGTCTTTTATCAATAATGTTTTTATTTCCCTCAGCTTCTTGAACCTGCATTTGGTGCCCCCTGCCCTTCCCTCTCTCTACCTTCCTGCTCTTCCTCCCGTGCTTGTTAAAGGTGGAACTGTTCCTATGACTATGCTGTCTTTGGAGACATTCATTACTCTTTGGAATTCAGTCTCCTTTGTTGCCTGGTGGCTTCAGTTATTTAATAAGTTTGAGAAAAATTATGATTCTGTGGACTGCCTGGCTTTTATCACTCCTAGGACGGCAGCAACACTCTTTTGTATTTCTCACCATCCTAAGCACAAGCAGAACTCCCAGTTACTTTTAGGCTTATACTGCAATTCAAGATGAAATAAGGATCTCAGAGATGCCAGGATCCATTCATGTTATTTATTTTGCTCATTGTCTGCTTCACCCATCCAGGATAAAATGGCTTTGAAGGCAGAGATTCGTTGCTTTTATTTATTATTATAGTATTTAGAATCCTTTGAAAAAAGTCAGCCACAAAGTTACATATTAATAAATGATATTGAGTGAAAGCATATTTAATAATCTATAGTTGAGGGAAGCGTTACATATGTTTTCACATTTGTCCTCATAGAACACTTATGGTAAGTGTTTTATTTTGAAGGGAGAAAAGGATTTGAAAGATATTAAATAAATTGACCTGCATATTATAGTTTTACTTTGCAAAGTAGTTGGTGAGAACAAAGCTGTGTCAGTGGAGGTTGAATTCTGCCTTCTCTAGAGTCCTTGGGAATTTGAACAAATCAGTTATTTTTTCTCATCTCCAGTAGTCTCTTCCTTAGGTGAGGCGAATTGTTCTTCCTTTAAAATGTTATGCTAAATAACTAATGGAATCAGTATAAGGAAAAATGATAATCATGATAATCACTGAATACCCATTGCTAAGAGTGCTGTTACTACTAACATGAGTAATGTTTTTATTTTTCCGTTCTTACATGTGCAGCCTAATACCACTACCTCAGATGCTAAAATCCAATGCATGTGTTAACTGGATCATGGAGTGCTGGTGTTGAGTAGCATCTATGCACTGGGAAGTATGGAAGGGTTCTCACAGCCAGTGTCTACAGATTTTATTATGCACTCAGAGAGCTGGTTTTTATCTCTGACTCCGAAGGCAGGATTATCTCTTCTCCATGCTAAATGTCCAAAGTTAAATTTGTAAGAAAACCATTGACAAAAAGAGTTAGAATTTTTTTTTTTAAAACTTTTTGGAATCGGAATACATGCATATTAAATTTTTATTATTACGTGTTTGTTATTTTCCTAAAGATATATGGTTGAAATTTGAAACATTAAATATGAACAACTTGTGTAAAAGAAAAGAAGCAATTACAAAAGGGTTTTAATGTAACACCCAGCAAGTAATTTTGAGGGGGGCAATTCAATGTTACTTTGATCTTTAAATAAGTGTGTGTGTGTGTGTGTGTGTGTGTTTCATCACAGATAAAACAAAAATAGCATTGAGAAAAGTACCAGGGAAAATAATGATGGATAGACAAGTGGAATATCAGGAAGTTCCATCTGAGCTGTATTATGTTGGACTTGGTCTTTAAGGTAATGGGACCATGGGAAGGATGAAAGCAGGAAGTAGAGTTACAGAATTCAGTGCTGTGAGGGGAGAGTCATAAAGATTTCATTCAAATGTTCTACCATTTTATGTTGATTGAGACAAGGAGCTTGTTGGGCCTAGAATGGTATGGCAGAGCCAGGTGACAGGGACAGAAGGACCATCCTGGAAGGAGCAAGACGACACTGACTTAGGAGGAAATTAACTTTGTTATTTTCCTGCATTGCTTAGGCCTGCTACCTAACACATTCTAGTACCCATTTCGGAAAACATGACAAACTTCTCTGTGTCATTTAAAAAATAACAATCTACAAATTACTTTTCTCTGTACAAATTTAGAGTGATAATGATAAATTTTGAACAAAAATGTCTTCGTGATAAAAAAGACATTTTTCTTATTAAACCCAGAATTCCTCATGGTTTTCTTTTTCTTTGTACCTTCATGGGAAGCAGCCTGAGGCATCATGCGTTATCATGTTGGGTAACATCTATTTTTCAAAGTCCATTAACCAAAGAAACTGAAAATTAATGATTTTTTTTTTTTACATTTTGTGTTGTTATATGTTTAGAGATAAGTGGGGCTATTTTGAAGGCTAAAAAGACATCATGGCTGAAAATAATCTCAGATTTTCTGAAGGAAAACTCATTTATTTCGTAGTGGAGAAATGTAAGCCTTAACTCAAGAAACTTTTTGTCAAAGTTGCATATTTATCATGGTGTTCTGGCTGTCAGTTCACTATGCTTTCAAACAAGCTCAAATCCTCTGAGTGAATCTTTTGTAAATTATTAATTCCATAGAAAATACTTCCTTTCCCTTGATAGCTTAAAATATGAAGTAGTGACTTTTTCATGTGTTAGTATAATTTAATGTTTTAACTTAGTTTGTCATATGATTTGCTTTATAAAATATCACCTTTTTTTCTAATTATACAAGCTCTATAAAACAATGAACTGATGTCAAGTGGTCTATATAAAATTCTTAAACTGGGGAGGAAAAAAAGCGCTGTCTAAGGAAAAGCAAATCTGACACTTGGAACAAGTGACATTCAATGGAACCTGTTTTAGTAAGATACATAGATGTTCTTTAAGTAATTGAAGATATATAGTGATAGCGATGCTAAGAAAATGAGTGTCGTATTTTATTATAACTAAAGTAGTACAGTAATAAAAAAGGCTTTTCTGAAACAGTAATTTGATTAGGCAGGTGAAAAAATCTGACATAGGCATGATGTGCTTTAGGGTGTGCAGGTTCATAACATGGATTAAGACACAGTGTACGTGATAGACTTCAGGACTGTAGTGCAGCACCCTTATTTGGTATTACAAAGAGATGCTACAACTGGAGAATTTTTTTAAATAGCAGAATGTACATCTAATGCCATGGTTAATAGAGAAAGTCTATTCTTAACATGGACCTTAATTTTTTTAAAACATTTCTGGCTCAAAAACACATGAATACTGAATATAAACATCTCTAATAGAGAGACACTATGCATGCAAAATATGTAAAGAACCCTTAAATCTCAGGCATATAAAACAACAACCTCTCCCCATTACTGTGAGGAGCAGTGACTGAATTAGGGTCCTTGAGCTGTCCTGAGACAGAAGAGATATCTCTCCTGGGAAATTTCAGTGAGAAGGTGTTGATTAAAGATTGCCCAGTTGCTTTGGTGGTGTCCTGTTCAAAAGGAGGTTCTGTACCAGCCATGGAGCTATAAGTTCTTGACCTTGAAGTTCAGACATCAGCTGCCTGGGGCTAGAAAGTTATGGGCACAAGCTAATAATCATAATTGGGCTTCTCATTCCTATAACCTTGATTCTCCTTGTTTTGAAGAAACTTTCTCACAATAAGCCTTTCGAAGAGTACACATATATCGTAAATATACTGAGCTTATTCTGGGTCACTATCTCCCTACCAGGGATTTTAGTGAACCACCAAGCCCCAACTTTTTCTCTATGGGTGTGTCTGTTTGTCTTTTCTTCATCCCCTCTATGCTCCATCTGGTTTCCTGAATTAACAGCCATGCAAGTCAGAGCACATTACCAAAGAAGACATATGTCAAATAATTCATGTCAAAAAATAAGGAAATAAAAAATTAAAACGATAAGGGAATACCACCACATACCTATTATGTAATGTCGCTAAAGTAAACAACAACAACAACAAAAACATTTGGGCATGGTTTTGGAACAATTGAGCTCTCAGACATTGTTGATGAGAATGAAAAATGATGCAGCCAGTTTAGATAACAATGAGGGTGTTTCTGACATTTATTTTAATATATTCATAATCATCAAAATCTGGATACAATACAATACAATGTACTTCAACTTGTGAATGGATAAGCTGTAGTAAGTCCATGATATGACTCCTTAAGAATAGAGAGCAGTTAACCTGTATAGATACTCAGCAGTAGGAATGAATGTCTAAGCCATCGTGCTGAGTGTGAGAGCCCAGTCACTAAGGGTTTCCTACTGGATGGCAGCATTCCTATGACTTTCTAAAAAAACCACACTATTGTGCATGGAGCAACAACTAATCGTTTAAAAGCATGATGGGTGCAATGATTGGATGCCATAAGGCAGCAAAGGGGAAATTTTTCAGGTCATAGAATTGTTCTGTATTGTTTTTAATGGTGGTTACAAAAATATGTATACATGTTAAGTCCATAGAACCATGTACCAAAAACCATGTTCCAGAAATTTGTTTTATTGTACATAAATCCAATACTAATAAGAATAAATAATATTAATAATACATATATACAAATAATTTAATGATTGTCTTAAAATGAGTGATCTTTCTAAATGCCAGAAAGAATGTACAGAAAGCAGAGTCCTTCTATTTTCTGATAAATTAAATATAAATTAACTTTAACTCTTTGAAACATAGTTTTGTGCCTCTTGAACCCAACATATCTATTCCTAGGTTATTCAGTGAAGACAAATAAGTGTGTGTGTCAATCAAAAGCAAATGCAGTGTTCATAAAAGCTTTCCACAAAGGAGGAGACATGTAAAACAGCCAGCACATATTGAGCCTTTAAACAAAAGGCAGTATATCTGCATAATGAGCACTATGCAACCATGCCAATAAACAAACTACTGATGACCACGGACATCGTGTTGAGGGAAAGAATGCAAACATAAGAAAGGACATTTATATAATTCATTGCATATCTCAAAGGTAGGCCATGCTGACCTCAGGTAATACGAATGAGAACAGGAACCACTTCTAGAATGGACTGTGTGGGATGGGGCATGAAGAATGCTGGAATGTTCTATATGTCAATGTGAGTGGTGGTTATGTGGCTACTTTCCATTGAGTTCCATATTTGAAATGTGTGGACTTGACTACATCTATATTGTACCTCAAGTTATAAAATATTTTTTTAAAAAATAAAAGGAGAGGGAACATAGGAAAAAACAGTTTTAAAACAGGAAAGGAAAAGAAGAAATAGAGAAAAACACTTCAATCCTTCTGTAGAATTCCCTTTATGTCACCTCTAATCTACAGCTTATCCTGGAGTAGATAAAATCGGTAAGTCTCCTTCTTTGGAAACATTTCTTTTCTGGCTTATCTGGGTCTGTTATTTATTCCACACAGAGATTTAATTAACTCACAGCCTCAGTACTTAGTCATTTGTCGATGGTTTCCCATTAATATATAAATCAGGGTGCCAATTAGACAACTTGATATGCAGCACATCCCCTCAGAGCGACTGGGGTCCATGCATCCACGCCTTAATATCCAACATGCTGAATAGCAGTGAGACAGCTGTCCACAAAGCTCACGCATGTACCACCAAAGAGGACACATTTTCATTATAGTTGACAGATTCTCACATTCTCAATTTGTATAACAGAGCAGTTTTGATTACCCTGTAATTGTGCCCTCTCCCAAATAGTATAATTTAAAGAATATCTTACTTGAGTCCTAGGAAAGCCTGTGCATTAGCTGGCTTTGCATTACTACAACAACATGGCCAAGACAGTCTACTTATGAAGAAAAGGGTAGTTTTTAGCTCACAGTATTGTTGGGTTGAAGTCTAAGATCAAACCATTCTATTTGTTTGGGCCCTGTGTGTTGGAGTGAGTACTTATGTAGTAAACCAGAAATTAGAGAAAGAGAGAAGAAGACAGAGTAGAGATATGAGGGTTCTGCAATCCCCTTGAAGGAAATACTCCCCATGACCAAGGGACATTCGATAAAGCTCTTATAGGTCTACACTGCCTCCCAACATCCTCCCCTGGGAACAGTCTTGACATAGGCACCTCTGGGGGACAATCATCCAACCCATAGCAGCCTGCGATTGCTGACTTGTTCTCTCCACCAGCTCCTCCTGAGGTCCACAGAGCACAGTAAAGGTGGAGCCAAGAGCAATACATCATCTCACTTGTTCTCTATTATCAGAGACATTGAGATTTGAAATGTAGAGAGAGGAAAATTCCACACTTCTCTTCTACAGTCTCTAGGCATGTTCATGACCAGGGCTTCATTCATAGCACTGGACAGCTTCTGGAGCAATGACTGAGAACCACTATATTTAAGTGACACCTTGGACATAGGGGATGGCCTCTCTGAACTTTGATCCCCCGGGAACTGCTCATTCCTGAGTACATAGAGGTTATGACTTTAATTCCTATTAAAAAAAAAAAAGTTCTATCAAAATATCATTGTCCCACAGAGTCATAATAAAGAAATTATTTCTGGAGAATCAAATCATCAGACATGTTCTGAGCATGGAATCCCCTTGGGAATGAACACACCCTAGCCTTAAGTTGGAAGACTTTATATGCAATGTAGGAATCGGAAAATATTTTCCAACCTTAAGCCAGGCACTGTGCTAGTGAAACGAAACAAGCCATTTTTAATGTAACAAATACAATATGAAGAACCAAAGTCAGAAACCATGCACAGGTGAGGGCAGGATTCCTAGAGGAACAAGCATTGAAGTTGACAAGGTAAACTGGGCTTAGATTAACACAGTAAGAAACTGGACTGCTACAGGGTCCTCTGAGTGACAAAGGTATTCTCTGAATGACAAAGACATTTAATCTCTTTTCAAATAATACCTAAAGGTTAATTTAGAAAATCCCCAGGGATATAAGAAATAATTTATTATAGTTTGCAAATCTATATGTTTTTAAAATATTGCTTGCAAAATAAATAAATAAATATATATATATATAT
>NW_025999977.1:51366448-51386300 GCF_001458135.2 Marmota marmota marmota
TATATATATATATATGACTCTGGGTCAATCACTGGTACATTTGCTTAAGGCCCATATTGCCCATATTGCTTAGTAGCAGACAGGGAAATGTTCCCAGCTCTGACTCTGGGGCTCTGACTACTTTTCCTGATTCATAATGGCTCTGAAGTCTATTGTGCAATTTCTGGTTCCCTGCAGCTGTTGTGAATCAACTGCATTAATCTCTTCAACTACTGTGAATTAGACAATATTTATCTCTTTCATAGGAGGTTATAGGTACTAAAAACATATCATATATTAGGTCCTGTGTTAGTTGTCTTATAAACACTGGATAACTTCATTTTCAAGGACTCAAGTTAAATATTTTACCTCATTTGTGAGGAATAATCAAATTCAGAGAGACAGCGATCAGAGAGGGATAAGTGAGAGGTTGTATTGAATTCAGATGGTTTGATGCTGAACCACAAAGTTGTTGTTACTTTGTTTTTTTTTTTTTGAGTGTTCATAAAGCATGACCTCTAACAGAAAATACTAGAAGAGATTTTTCAATAATGCATATTTAAATAAAAGTAAATTTCTCAGTGACAGGATAAAATCCAATGTGGTAAAAACCTTATAACTCATTCTGGCAAGTTGCTGAGATAATACATCAGATTGAGCTATGAGATAGAAATTTACATATCCTAGAGACTGAGTACAGGCTCTGCAGCAGAGAGGAACCTCATACACACACCTGTGCTTGTGGGGTGACTGAAAGTGGGAACTCACACTGCTTACCTGTTAGGGACAAGAGCAAAAGGTAGAAAGGCTGGGAGAAAGTTATCTCGGTGTTTGTCCCTTACAAGAAGATGTTGCTGTTGGAAGCCAAAACCAATCCATGCTTAGATAATAAGGGAAAGATGGTCATTAAAAACAGACAAACAAAAAAAACCATCTGACCTAAAAGATATTCCATTTCTGGAAGACAACTGCAAAATCATTAGGTTAACTTCAGTTTGCAGAGAGGAAAATATAGACCAAAAAATGGTCTCATACCCAAGACCAAGAGCTCATACAACCTCCTTTTCTGAGCCCAGAGATGGCACACTAGTGAATGTGGTTTGTGCCTGAACCTAGATGATTCTGCTGCCAGGAAATATCTGAGTTTGCATGCACAATGGCAGGGCACTGTACAGTGAGCACCTTTTCAGCCCAAGACATAGAAATAGTGAATCTTCTCAGGGGGTAATATTAACAATTTTCTTCCTATCTCAACAGCTTGAGCAACATGCTGATCATGACAGAGGCAAAAGTGGCCTGAAGAAAGAGAACACAGGTACACTGAAAAGCCTTGGGTCTCGTACACAGTGGTGTGCCAGGGCAGTGGGGTAGGTTGCAGACAGGACAAAAAGTTCCCAGGGACAGCATGGGAGACGTATGATTTTACTGGAGAAATCTGCTCCCAGAAGAGTTCAGTGGCGACAGGCTGACAGATGGCTCCTCCATCCCTCCAGATACTAGGTCACACAGTGCCCGCTCTCCTGTTGGGTCCAGTGGCAGCAGTTGGATGAGTAATGCACATCCTTCCCACAGAGCCCTCACTTCCACACTGGTCCCCACTGAGAGGAGTTTTCTACGTGGGCTGCAGAGGCAGTGACATCAGCATGAACTTGCTTAGTTAGCTGCCATGATCAACATCCTAAGGAGCAATGGTCCTAGAGTATATGCAAGAAAATAGCTTTCACAGATGACACTAACTTGTCCTCGTTCCCAATGTGCATGGCAGAAAGCCTTCAAGATATTATTCAAGGTAGTATAGAGCTGAGTGTTCAGACCCAGCTTGCTTTCCAGGTTTCCTTAAGTGGGGTAAGTTTCGGGGAATAGAAAGGGGAATTTAGGGATATGAGGTTTTAATGCCTCCCTTTTCTTTTGGGACTCTACACCCTGTAGTTAAAAGAGGTAGAGACTGTAAAAATGGAGGCCCTCTTAACTGTTCCTCTTTTTAGTGATTAAGCATCGACACTTAATATTATAGAAAATTGAAGCACATTGTGGAATTCAATTAAGATGCTTTGATAGAGATTTTAGTTGAAGCAAGTGAGTAAACAAATACCAAACTATACTAAATAGGAACTTTGGAGCAAAAATCCTCACTGTCCCCTCAGTTACCAGTGTTAAGTCTGCAGCATTTGTTTCTTTAGTTCTGAAGAACTGAGAACAGGCCAGAACAAAACCTGGGGAAATCTAGAAGAAAACAGAGCAAGAGGAACTTGTAAGAATAGTTTTTCTTTGCATGCATGTTGATGTTGAGAGCCACAGCCAAGTCCGGATGGCGCCTGGCATTTTGCCAGAAGGAGTGGTTGGGAGGTGACACCAGAGAGCCATTGGGATGATGGTGATTAAGTTAAGCTGTGTATAATTATTGGGATGGTGACTGATTGCTGTAACTGGACGATGCTGGATTGGGGCAGGCTGTGTCTTCAGTTGTGTATGTGGACCTCTGCTGTCCGGCAGTGGGGAGGCTCCTGCTGCCTCGGGTGCCCGCTACTTTTGAGTTCTCACGGAGTTTCCATAGAGTTCTAGAGAGTTCCCGTTGGGTTCGGGCAATAAAGTAGTTCCTGTTTGAACTTACAAGTGGCTCGTGACCTCCCGGTTATTTTTGTACCCAGCCAGACTGCGGCATGTTTACACAATAATTATTGAGTTAGACAGAAAAGTGAAACATTGAAATTTACTTATCTTAATTTGGGATCAGTAAAAATATACAAAAGAACTTGGGAACAATTTTAGGTAAAGTGATCATGGGCACAATGGATTGGGATGAGTGAAACAGGAAAGGGAAAAGAAAGTCTATACAAGGCATTTTATTGACGCTTCATCTGCAGACCATCTAAGACTTCTGAGCATCTTAGTGGATACTTCCTGGTGATGTCCACCTTACAGTAGCTGCCTCTGTCCATTTTCCCTGCTTATGAGTCAAGGGTTTCCTTGGGGATCTTACTCCTTCCCTTTCCAGACTATAGTAGCCACTGGAGAAGACCCTGGGAGAGAACCCAGAAAGATGGCCCAAGCAATTTTGAGGTGGGAACTGGGCGCAGCGTGGGCGCTCTTTAGAACAGTTCTGACAGCTCGCGGTTGCCTTGGAGGCCGGCTAAGGGGATGCATCACAGGTACCAGAAGTACCTGCCCCAGCACAGTACTTCCTGTGTAATTTGTTATAAGCAATTTTTATTCCAGAAACTTGTCTGTTTTATTCATATATTTAAATGACGATGTCCCTCTGGGTTGTAGAAACATTATTGGACTAGGGATGTCTCGTTTGTCTTTCATAATAAGGTCCAGCAGTGCCAAAGGCAGAAAAAAGGCACCCTTAAACTTCACTCCATCGTCTGACTGCTCAGCACAGTCTGGCTGATTACAGTGGTGCTGTGCTTCATGCATGCAGACCACACCACCCCAACTCTCCCTCTTGTGTGCTGCTGGAGAACATGACTTATTCATGAGTCAAGGATGCTCATCTGATTATTCTTTCAAATTGCAATTCTGTGCTAAACAATTTCAGTGATTGATTTTAAAATAAAAGATTATTCTAGCCTATTATTAATGCAGTTACAAATAATGATATTAAAAGAGGGATGAATTTTATGGTGAAGAGCGAATGAGTTCATTTTTCATATATGCTGTTTGTTTGGTAGGTACCAGGAAATCCAATATGCAAGAAGAAAAATATCTCAAAAGCTGGAGATCTAGATTTGGGAATTATGGATGGTACATGAATTCTCTTATGGAAACGTAAAAAACACAAAACAGAAGCTGTCTATGGGTAGAGAAATGGGGCTCTTGCATCCCAGAATGGAAAAGAAGATGTAGAAAAAAGACAACAACAACAACAACAAAAAGCCAAAACAACAACAACAGAATCTGTATATATGTGTTAAGAAGCCGTGAAAGACAGATTTGAATATTGTTATAAATCTGAAATCAGCAAGTCATAATTGAACCTATAATTAATGTTATCCCCCACCCCCCACTTTTTCCCTTCTCTTACAAGCTTCTCCAGAGGCAAAGGTTTACATACAAGAACAAGAAAGGGTACCATCTGAGGATACTTTGAGAGGAAGCCTTATATCAAAACCAGGGTTTTGGTTATTTTCCCATTGTAGTGGATAGACTGTTAATTTTGTGTAGTTTGCATTTTGAATGATTTTAACCTGAGCATTTTTCAAGTGAGAAAGTGAAAACGGAGACATAGAAATCCCCTCTGCTGGAGGAAGACAATACTCTGTACATAAATCGGTGGGGGAGGAGCTAACCATGCAGAAGTGGCCACACAACATTCCCTTTTCCAATACAATGTGAATTTGATATGGTGAAAAACAAACTCCCCTGGAAATCCAGGGTAGAAAATGGCAGGGCACCATCTGATTGTCCTAATCTTTGCAGGTAGCAGATCACTCACCAGCTGTGTTCTTGCTAAAAATGACTCTTTCATCTTTCCATTATTTCCATGAGAAAAAGTATGTTATGAAGTATTCAGTTAATATTATAAGTTCATCATAAGTAACATTGTTCCTACATTCCATTGGCAGCTTCTTCCCCCAATCCCCAATTCAAGTACTTTGGAATGGAGACAGTTTGCGCAACATGCCCTTGGGAGTGTTACATTATTTCACAATGCCTTTCTATTATTTAAATCAAAAGGATGAAGGAGTCATGCTTAGTGAGAACACAGCTATCGGTAATATAAGAAACAGTTTCTAACTTTGATAGTCAAAATGACTTACAGTTGGTAATGTCATAAACATATTTTTCTGGATTAGATATGAAAGAATGAATTGCTTTCTAACTCGTTTCTGCCTCCTGGTCATTTTTCCTCTTACATTTTCTCCTCTAAATAATTTTTTCAGTTGACACACAGATTTTTTTGATTTCTTATTAACTCACTAGGACTATAAATATTTCTAAATAAACTGAGAAAACCTACCTCTTGGTTGGCCCTGCCTGTTGACCAAACCCAGGGCAGAATGAATTTGCCCAATTAATCCATCGTACTATGGTTTGGATATGAGGTGTCCTCTGAAGACTCATGTGTGACACGATGCAGCAATATTCAGAGGTGAAACTATTAGATTACTGTAAACTATTAGAGCTGTAACCTAACTACCAGGTTAATCCATTTGATGGATTGATATTGAATGTAATACTGGGTGATAACTGAAGGTAGGGAGGGTATGTCTGGGAGAAGGATGTCACTGGGAATGTGCCCCGAGGATTGCATCTTGTCCACTGGCTGCTTCCTTTCTCTGCTTCTCAGCTGCCATGAGCCAGTAGTTATTGAGGGCCACAGCCAAGTCGGGATGACGCATGGCATTTTTGCCAGAAGTAGTGGTTGAGAGGTGACACTAGCAAGCCATTGAGATGATGACTTTTGAGTTCTGGTGGAGTTCCCCTTGAGTTCCGTTTGAGCTCTGGTGGGGATTCCCCGAGAGTTCCCATTGGTTGGGGAAGTGCCGGAGGAGGGATTTTCCCGTTGTTGGTTCCTGGAGGAGCCGCGTGGCGTTTGGGAGAATTCCTGGGGAGCTTGTGTGGAGTGTGCTGGTGAAGTTCAGAAATAAAGTTTGTTCCTGCTTCAGTGGCTCCTGATTTGTGCCCAGCCAGACTGCGGCAAGTAGTGTCTCCCCCTGTACCCTTCCAGCATGGTGTTCTTCTTCAGATGCATTCAGACTGGATTTTCCTAAACATGGTGACTAATAGGACAGTCTCATTAATTCTCAAACAATGACCTGATTTATCTTTTCCTCAGGGTATTTGGTACTTGACATTTGGCTGTACGTTGTTTTTTCTTTGTTAGTGTCTATTTTCTTCACTAACAACTGGACTTTTAGCTCTACTGTGCCAAGGACATTGTCCATTTGGGACCTTGTTTTATTCTTATTCCCGGAAGAAGTAATAATAAATATGCATAAAATAAATTCACAAATTTCAGGTTTAAATATTAATAATTCAAAAAATAGGAGAGCCCACTAACTTTTCTAAGTTAACAATGGAAAATATAAAATTGATATCAATTTGATAAAACCAGAAAAATAATCAGAGTGGAAAAAAGAAAATAAAAAAGTTACATAAATTCAATATTACGTATGCTAATGACGCGTTGGCGCTCTACCACTGAGCTACAACTCCAGCCCTTCAGTAGTGATCTTGATGAATAGCTGGAAGCTGAGAGAGAACTTGGCTGATAGCGAGAGGTTCCCACCCTTCCATGTGCTTCACCTCCAGGAACCTACCATGGACTCACAGTAGAGGTCCTAGGGTCTACATTGTGGTCCTGGAGATGGGTGGGGAAGAGAAGAAAGGAGATTCTTGAGGGGACAAAAAAGAAAAGCCACAGAGTGAGAAAACATTTGCAAAGCACATATCTTATAAAGAATTTTCACCTAATTTATACCAAGAACACATAAGCATATATGACAAACCAAATGAAATATATAAACAGACATGTCATCAAATAACACATACAAATAACAAACATGCAAAATAGTCAACATAATTTTACTATAGTGATGCAGCCACATCAATGTTTATGGCAGCTCAATTCACAATAGGTGGACTATGGTATCAACCTAAGTGGCCCTCAATAAATGAATGGATAAAGAAAATGTGAGACATATACTCAATGGAATATTACTCAGCTTTAAAAAAGAGTGAAATTATGGCATTTTCCAGTAAATGGTTGCAGTTGAAGAATATCATGCTAAGTGAAATAAGCCAATCCCACAAAACCAAAGGCCAAACATTTTCTCTAATATGCGGATACTAATTCACAATCAGGTGGGGGGCACTAGGGAAGAATAGCGTTACCTCAGATTAGGTAGAAGGAAGTGATGGGAAGGAAGGGGAGGGGATTTGGGGATAGGAAAGATAGTGCAATGAAACAGACATTATTAGTGTATGTATATATGTGATTACGTGACGAATGCGATTCTGCAACACGTACACTCAGAAAAATGAGAAATTATATCCCATCTATGTATGATATATCAAAGTGCATAAATGCATCCTACTGTCATGTCTAACTAATTACAACAAACATATATATTTTTTTAATTTGTAAATGTTATGGTTTGGATATGGAGAGTTCCTGCAATGTTCTTGTGTTAACGCAGGAATGTTCAAACATAAAATGGCTGCACTGTGAGAGTGTAACCAAATCAGTCCAACATGGTGTGCGTGGACTAGCTGGCTGACACTCTTGGCAAGAGGGGCATGGAAGGAAGAGGTGGGTAACTGGGACTGTTCCCCAGAAGGTTTCATCTTCCCTGTGACCCGTTCCTGCCCCCTCTGCTTCTTGGCCACCATGAATGCTCCTCCACCACACCCTCCTGCCATGATGTTCTGCCTCACCTTGGACCCAGAGCGATGGAGTCATAGACCATGGATGGAGAGGCCTCTGAAATTACAAACCATCGTCTTTTTAATTCCTACATTTTTTTTTGCCTTTTTTTCATCTAAATTTCATGAATATCTGAGATGCCTCTGACATAACTGTGGTGATCTTTACTCTCAGATCATTTCCAAATGGTAATTATAAGTGGCTTAAAGTAGAAGAAATTCAAACATTTTTTTACAAAAAGCAAGTAGATTTTTAACAGTACAATTAAATGTGTTTTCACAAAACATCGTGTACCAATAATTCATTTAAAGTAAATACAATATTTCAAGACATTCTGCAGAAAATAAAAATATTTAGGTCATATTTATTTACTAACAAAATTTCTGCATATTGAAACATGGCCTTTAGGAACTTACAACAACAAAATTTTCAAAACACGAAATTAAAAACATTAAGAAAATCACTTAAAGGTACATGACACCATCATTTCATGTATGTAATATTATAGGTGAAGTTTTGTGACACAAACACAATGAAGAAAACTGTAAATTAAATCATAAATTCAAGTAATTGGTGTTTATGAATATAGAGTTAATTAAATACAACTAAGTAAGGACCAAGGGTTTTTGAGCATTAAATTGTGTTGATAAAAGTACAACTTTCCAAACAATATTTTACTTTTTTTATCCCAGCAAAAATACTTTCCTTCAGTGGTTCAGAATCCTATTGTATTTTTCAAATTTATTAAAAACATCTGATTAACTTATTAAATTCAAATACCAATGCTACCCTTGAGATGTTCTTTTCATTTGGATTTCTTATACTTTCCGTTTCATCAGTAAACATACAGCATGTGCAAGGGACCTCTCTACAACCCTCTTATATGGTAATTGGCCTTAGAGATAGATCTAAATGTGTGTGTGTGTGTGTGTGTGTGTGTGTGTGTTGCTGGTGACCAAACCCAGAGCGTGTGATGCTAGGCAAATGCTTTACCATGATATCCTCAGCCTAGGGAGACATGAGTAATGAGTTAATTCTGCAAATAATTTTGAAAGCCTTCAGTATTGCTAGCTGTGAATATTTAGAGCAAAGCTACGAAATCCCTGTCATTAGAGAACTGATATTACAAAAGTCTGTCAAGTACTATTTATGAATGATATGAGCCTTCACTTCATTTCTCAAGATTTATAAATATACCTGTTAATTCCATAAGGACAAGAAAACTCTTTATTACACACACATGATTTTTCAGAGTCTCTTAAGGGGAATTTTTAAATGCACACATGGATGAGCCCTGGATTTGAATGTACCTGATTCCTTTTTCTACCATAACAGTATCAAGCCTTTACTCTCCCTCTTGGTCCCTCCACCGCTGACTGCCCTGTCTGTCCTTACATGTCCTCCCTTCATGTTATATATTCTAAAAAAGAAATGAAATGCAAAGGAAGCAAAAAACATAATTATCTGGTTCACTTTCTTAGTGATGTTGTGCTGGAGATTTCTGGTCCCCTCCTCTGCTACTCTTTGTGGCTGCTTCCTCCTAGAAAATACACCTCTGAACGCCCTCATCTTCCTGTTCCTGGCTTCTAGTCCAATTTGAAGACAAATCTCAGCAACCCTTTAAATATTGGTTTGTCCATAACTAAAATGAATAGTTTTCATATTTACTTGAGATTAGTTGTGAAATTCATATATACACATATATATATACACACACACACACACACACACATATATATATATATATNACATAGATGGGATATAATTTCTCATTTTTCTGAGTGTACGTGTTGCAGAATCGCATTCGTCACGTAATCACATATATACATACACTAATAATGTCTTCTTGAATGCCTCAGAATTCCTAAAAAAAGATGGTGGTTCCTAAAGGAAAAAAAAACCTTGCAAAACATTATGTACTGCAGGTTCCTTTGTTTATCAGCACACAAAACCATAGAGGAAAAGGTGCAAGAAGACTTTGTTAACTCTGGATGGTTAGGTAATGGATATGTTTAAATTTTCTTCCCATGGTTTTCATAAATTATTTTTTCTCTAATGATTATGTGCCACTTTTTCAATGAGAAAAAAAAAATTTAGAATTTTTTTTAGAATAGAGATTTAAAATTTTACTTATTATAGTCTTTTTCAACAATATTTAAGTCGTATTTCATCATTCTGAATAGGTCACTGTATTGAAAAATAGGTGGTATGCAATTTTTTAATTAATTTTTTTATTTATCTATAACAGCAGAATGCATTACAATTCTTATTACACATACAGAGCGCGATTTTTCATATCTCTGGTTGTATACAAAGAGTATTCATACAAATCATGTCTTCATACATGTACTTTCAATAATAATGTTCATCACATTCCACCATCATTTCTAACCCCATGTCCCTTCTCTTTCCCTCTCACTTCTCTGCCCTATCTAGAGTTCCTCTATTCCTCCCATGCTCCGCCTCCCTACCCCACTATGAATCAGCCTCCTTATATCAGAGAAAACACTCAGCATTTGATTTGGGGGATTGGCTAACTTCACTTAGCATTATCTTCTCTAACTCCATCAATTTACCTGCAAACGCCATGATTTTATTCTTTTTTATTGCTGAGTAATATTCCATTGTGTATATATGCCACATTTTTTTTTTATCCATTCATCCACTGAAGGGCATCTAGGTTGGTTTCACAGTTTAGCTATTGTGAATTGTGCTGCTATAAACATTGAAGTGGCTGTGTCCCTGTAGTATGCTGTTTTTAAGTCCTTTGGGAATAGACCAAGGTGAGAGACAGCTGGGTCAAAAGGTGGTTCCATTCCCAGTTTTCCAAGGAATATCCATATCGCTTTCCAGATTGGCTGCACCAATTTTCAGGCCCACCAGTAATGTATGAGTGTACCTTTTTTCCCCACATCCTCACCAACACTTATTTTTGTTTTTCTTTATTATAGCTGCCATTCTGACTGGAGTGAGATGAAATCTTAGAGTAGTTTTGATTTGCATTTCTCTAATTGCTAGCGATGATGAACATTTTTTTCATATATTTGTTGATTGATTGTATATCATATTTGTAAAAATTTTAATGTTGTACAAGAATATTTATTAGCATGGAGAAATGTTCAGGCTTAATTTGTGGCTAAATAATGTGTTTAGCCTCCTTA
Organism: Marmota marmota marmota; assembly: GCF_001458135.2. Taxonomy (NCBI): domain Eukaryota; kingdom Metazoa; phylum Chordata; class Mammalia; order Rodentia; family Sciuridae; genus Marmota; species Marmota marmota. Next base: position 51,376,961 of record NW_025999977.1, read on the forward strand.
TATTTTTATTAAATTTCAGAAACACTTTTATTTTTATAAAGTTATAATTGTAACAAGTGCAGAATAATAGTACTATATATAAAAAAACATATCAGCCACCTACAGCTTCAAAAAGTTATATGTTAATTAAGCATCAACCTGATCAAATCTTGCAAAAGAAATAATATAAATATGTGTGCACATAAAAATAAGAATCAGTTGTGCACAGTGATTATCTCTGGGAGATAGGATATATGTGATTTTAAAAGAAAGATTTGTGTGGGCTGGGGTTGTGGCTCAGTGGTAGAGAGCTCACCTAGGACATGCGAGGCCCTGGGTTCGATCCTTAGCACCACATAAAAATAAATAGATAAAATAAAGGTATCATGTCCAACTACAACTAAAAAAATATTTTTAAAGAGAATTACTTGTGTCTTTTTTTTCTACGAAGATTCTGTATAATTTTCTAAAAAAGAAATGAAATGTAAAGGAAGCAAAAAATATAATGGTCTTTATTTTGAAGGTGGCAATAAAATAGATTGAAAAACATATCAACAAAGGATGTGTTTTCTAATATATCATTAATTATTATCACTAAATAATTCATTGGTTTCTGTAAGATCTTAGTTAAAATTAATTGGTGTGGAATATCAATTTATCAATTGAATATCAATTTATCCTCTAAAAACCAGATCCAAATTTTTTTATTGTAATATATGGAATTTGAAACTTTCAGAAAAAAAATATTCCAGTGGAAAAAAATTAAAATATTTAAGTGATAACTGATATGCCTATCATCTTCAGCCTAAACTGTCCACACACATTCAAGATGGATGTTTATCCATCTTGCAAATCAGACACTATCAAACGGCTTTCTATGAACCACATTACTCTGAACTCAAAAAGTAAAATTCAGTAAGGTCGATTTCATTTTTAGGAGAGGTTTTGAATTTGAAAGTAAATTGTGTTGTGTAGTTCTATGGCTTCTGCCAATAAGAACAGTGTTATGTATATGTCATTACATTATTATATAGAATAGTTTCACTGCCCCAAATCCCCTGTGTTCCACCTGTTTGTCCTTATGAATCCTCCCTCAGGCTTGGCAACAAGTGACCTTTTTAACTTTTCCTATAATTTTGCCTTTTTCAGAATATCATAGAGTTGATCTATAGTGTATGACCATTTAGACAGGATTATTTAGCTGAGTAATATGCGTATTAGGCTCTTCTATGTCTTTTATGGCTTAGTAGTTTTTTTTTTTTTTATTTGTACCGAGTAATATTTCATTGTACAGACGTGTAAAAACAGTGTGTTTAGCTACAAACCCACGGAAGGTTATTGTGGTGGTTTCAGTTTTGTCTTAATTACAAATAAAGTTAAACAAACATTCATGTGTAGATTTTTGTGGAGACTTAAGATTTTAAATGGTTTGAGTAAAAACTTAGGAGCATAATAACTGTACTGTATGCTAAAACAACATTTTGGCTTTGAAAGAAACTGCCAAACTCCCTTTCAGAGTGGCAATACCACTTTACATTCTGGGGGTGCACGTATGAGAGTGACTGTTGCTCCATGTCCTTGTGAGAAGCTGGGGTACTCAGTATTGTGGCCTTGGCCTTTCCCATCGTGGATGCTGGTGGCCCCATTGCTATTTTAATTTGCATTCTTCTGATGGCATGTGGTGCTTATTTGCCATCTGCATATATTCTGTTGTGCAGCATCTGTTCACACCCTTTGCCAGTGTTTACAATTTGTTTGTTTCTTCCTCTTGAGTTTTAAAAGTTCTTTGTACCTTTTAGATCCAAGCCTTTTCCCTGATAGGTGATTCATAAATCTTTCCTCCTGGTTGCTGGCTGGATTTTTATTCTCCTAACAGGGACTCTCACAAAGGTGTAGTTTCTAATGTTAATAAAGTAGCATTTCCTTTTTCTTTCATGAATCTTGCTTTTGGTGTTGTATTTCGTTTCTTATTGCCAAACTCAAGGCCATCTAGATTGTTCTGAGTTATCATTTTAGGTATGTGATCCACTTTGGGTTGATTTTGAAAGCTGTGTAAGGTGATTGTCTAGTTTGTGGTTATTTATTTTTTTTTGCAAATGAATTTCCAGTTATCAAATCACCATTTATTAAGGAGACATGCCTTTGTTTTTCTGTCAAAGATTAACTGATGATATTTCTGTGCGCTGGTTCACGGGATCTGTATTATGTTCCATTGATCTATTTCTCTACTCTTTCTCCACGAGCTCACTGTCTCCCTTACTATACCTTCAGCTTAAGAATTGGAGTTAGGAATGTCTTAACTATCCAACTTTGTTCTCCATCGATTTTTTATTGATTATTCTGGCTCTTTTATCTTGCCCGATATACTTTAGAATCAATTTATTGATAAAAATAAAATAGCTTTTTGAGATTTAGATTAAGTAAATTATTATTTACAACCTACATCTTTAGAAACATTCTGCAGTTATATATGAATATGTAATGTCTGGCTATTTTTGCATTAGTCAGAAAACTGTGTTTCTATACCATGTAAAAAATACATGGTTGAACTTTTCCTCAAGGCACCACCAGTTTACTAAGAACCAGTGAAAGATATTATAACCGGATGTGTTGATAGCCATCAAAGGCCCAGCATTCCCCCCTCACATTAATCATTCAAATAACAAGAAGGGCTAGAAGAATCATCTTTTATCATTCACTGGCCATTACCATATTCATAGTATTTTCAATAGCCCACGATCAGTAAAACCAAAACAAAGCAAAAATAAAAGCAATACTCAGCGTGAAAGGTAACTAAAGCTTCTAATAATAAACATTAACAATTGCCAACGGGATCCTTAAAAATAATGGCAGTTTGATTCATAATTTTGAAAATTATTTCTTGAAATATGTTCAGGATTTATTACTATTTTTCATTAGTAACCACTGAACTTGTTGCAGGGATTTTAAATTCTCACACTGCATAAGGTGAGACTTCTGGGAAAGGTGAACTTTCCAGAACACCGGGTGTTCTGTGCAGCAGCTGTGGTTCTTTCCTCAGTTGTGACCTTGAAGGAGAAAACTAATAAGGCAGATCCAGTCTGGACAAAGAACACCATGCAGAAACTCTGCAGAGTTCCACCCGATTCAGGAATCAGGAGGCGTTTACAGGAATTCTTTTTTTCCACGGAGGGATGAGGGTGGTGTTGCTATATGCCAGAGAGCTCTCACCCTCCATGAAAGCACAGCACAGCACGTCCAAGGACAGCGATGGAGAATGCAGGGGCACATTCAGAGCCTCAGCTCTCCTGAGCCTCTGATGATCTTGGGACACCACTTGGTTTCTGTGAGCTTCAATGTCTCCATCAGTAAAATGAGGTTATTGACAGCTCATTTGTAGGATATTAGAAAAGATACAGTGAAATCATGGATAAAATCATCTGGTGAATATGAAGTCCTCATGGCCACTTCTCACAGTGGAAGTTTATGTGAGGAGTTAAATCGCACTCCTTTCGGGACTTGATTTTCTAAATATGCAAACGTATCTCGTCCATCAAACAAGCATGTGCAAAGGGTACACTTCTCATTATGAGAACAGTCTTCAGCACACAACCAAAACTTCTTCTTTTCTTTCCTAAGTCTGTTTTCAAGAGGATGGTTTCTCATTCCCTGCCAATGCCATTGGATATTCCCACAAAAATAAAAGTGAGAACTCACTCAGGGCCACAGTGAGAAAGGCCTTCACAAGTTGAAGGCTGAGTAATCACAGGAATAAAACGGTGCACAAATCTCAAGGAATTCTGAGCTGTGTAAGTAATGCTGCGTGTTTAACCATAACGGGTAATAACCATTTATTACTGTAAATCAAAGAATAAGAGGAAAGAAGTCTTTTATTAGCAGTAGCATTGTTCTCAAGAATTCTGAGAACAATGAGAAAAGGTGAATGCATGCTAGGGCAATTTTCACTTTCTTATGAACCCTAATATATATATATATATATATATATATATATATATATATATATATATATATATATATNATATATATATATATATATATATATATATATATATATATATATTTCATTTATTTATTCTAATTTGTTATACATGACAGCAGAATACATTTCAACTCATATTATACATATAGAGCACAATTTTTCATATCTCTGGTTGTACACAAATTAGAATCACACCATTCATGTTTCACACATGTACTTAGGGTAATGATGTCCATCCCACTCCACCATCTTTTCTGTCTTCATGTTCCTTCCCTTCTCCTCCCTCCCCTTTGCCCTATCTAAAGTTCCTTCATTCCTCCCATGCCCCTCCACCCCCATTATGGATCAGCATTCACATATCTAAGAAAACATTAAGCATTTTGGAGGGGGGGATTGGCTTACTTCACTTAGCATGATATTCTCCTACTCCATCCATTTACCTGAAAATGCCATGATTTTATTCTCTTTTAATGCTGAGTACTATTCCCTTGTGTATATATACCACAGTTTCTTTATCCATTCATTTATTGAAGGACACCTAGGTTGGTTCCACAATTTAGCCATTGTGAATTAAGCTGCTATAAATATTCATGTGGTTGTATCACTGTAGTATGCTGATTTTAAGTCTTTCAGGTATAAACCAAGGGGTGGAATAGCTGTGTCAAATGATGGTTCCATTCCAAGTTTTCCAAGGAGTCTCCATACTGCTCAGATTTGGAGTCCCACCAGCAATATATGAGTGTGCTTTTTTTCCCCCCAAGTCCTCACCAACACTTATTGTTGTTTTCATTCTCAACAGCTGCCATTCTGACTGGAGTGAGATGAAATCTTAGAGTAGTTCTGATTTACTTTTCTCTAATTGCTAGAGACCTTGAACATTTTTTCATATATTTGTTGACTGATTGTTTATCATCTTCTGAGAAGTACATGTTCATTTCCTTGGCCCATGTATTGAATGGGTTATTATTATTATTAGTAGTAGTAGTAGTAGTATTTGGTGTTAAGTTTTTTGAGTTCTTTATATATCCTAGAGATTAGTGCTCTATCTGGTATTTGTGTAGTAAAAATTTGCTCCCATTGTGTAGACTCTCTCTTTACCTCATTGATTTTTCTTCTTCTTCTTCTTCTTCTTTCTTTCTTTATTTTTTTTGCTGAGAAAAAAGCTTTTCAGTTTGAATCCACCCCATGTATTGATTCTTGATTTTATTTCTTGCACTATAGGAGTCTCGTTAAGGAAATCAGGGCCTAATCGGACATGATGAAGATATGGGCCTACTTTTTCTTCTCTTAGATACATGGTCTCTGGTTTAATTCCTAGGTCCTTGTTCACTTTGAGTTGAGTTTTGTGCATGGTGATAGATAGGGACTTAATTTCATTTTGCTGCATATGGATGTCCAGTTTTCCCAGCACCATTTGTTGAAGAAGTTATCTTTTCTCCAATATATGTTTCTGGTGCTTTTGTCTAATATGAGATAACTGTATTTTATGGATCCTATTAACCCTAATATTAACAGACCAGATAATTGGATCAACAGAAAGAATTGTCAGCTTGTATGTACAGATTATGTAGAAGGTACAAATACATGCAGAGTTGAGGAGGTGATAATACATTTGCTTTATTTTACTTTCCAATCCAGCAGGGTTGGTGGTGTGGCCCAATGGAAGGGTACTTGCAAGAGACCCTGAATTTAATAGTCAGCAAAACAAACAAACAAACAAAGCACAAAATACAAAAAGTTTTGAATTTTTGAGGAATGAATAAAAATAGTGACTGAGGAATGAACAAAATCTGTGGTATAATCACTTTGGTAAATACTTTTCTCACTTTAAGCCTAAAATAAGAAACTTTTAAAAAGCTCTAATACAAAAATAAAAAGTTTCTCTATCAACTTTAAAGTCTACAACAGTTTTCAGAATCCCATTATGGTAAACAGTGATTTCTCTCATTTTGCCTGTTTATTTTTTCCTTCTTCTTCTTTTTTTAACTTTCCTTCTATCTACCATAGTAATATTCCCTTTTTGTAGTCTAAAGAAACATGCCCTGCTTTTCCTCTCTTTGGGAAGCACCTATGGAGTTGTATTTCACGGGGATGGTATGCCATGGGCAATGCTCAGCTCACAGGGATTTCTGCAATCACTGTCCATCTCTCTGCGAGGAAATGACAGGGTGCCTGAGATGATTTCTGAAGACATTTCAATTCTGAGTATTCTGAGATTATTTCTTCTCAATTTTTCTTTCCCTTCTTTATTTCACTAACTTTCATGTCTTTAAATATTTTATACTAATTAACCTACATTAATCAAAGTAATGACTATTGTCTGATATTACAAGCAACCTCAAACCCCAATGTCTTCACATAATAAGCTTTTCCTGCCACAATCAGGAACTCCAAGCAATCTTTCAGGGAGCATATCTGTGTTTTATTCTTCTATATTCTTTATGCCTCCACTAACTTTCTACTTTTAACTCAGAAAAGAGTAAAAACAATAATGTGTGAAAGACCTCATGAGAATTGTGGGGTTGTCTTCATAATGACTGCTCATCATTTAGCTCCATGCTGTTGATAGGAATTCAAATTCATGACCCCAGGACGATACTCAATGTCTCTCTGTCTGTGGTCTGTCATCTCTGTCCATCCTATGTCCTATCCTATCTGCCTATTCATGCATTTATCCTGGGGAGGAAAAGAAACTTTGTTTTGATCTAATAGCCTTTTCTTTATCACAGTCTATCCCAAATGTAGGTCATATTTTTACACATGGAAATTAAACACAGATCACTCTCCTGGGAGATAATGCAATAGTCCTCTTCCCAACTGTAATTTCTCCAGATAACATACGTGGTCAGAGAGTTGAGGGTCTTCTACCCTCCATGTAGCCAGGTGCTTGATGTAGGGTAGCACACACAGCACTCATACTGCTGGAATAGGAGAGGCCATGTGGACTCTCTTTGTCCAGGCTTGTGTGGGGAAATTCCCTCATTATTATTTGTTTTGCTCTGTGGAATCAACTCCCCTGTCCCATGTCTATCTTTCGACCTGTCTTCTGCAACATTCTTCCTTGTTGCAGTTGTGGTGCTGTGGATGAAGCATGGGTTGAGATGTGATCGACTCTTGAAGGACATTAAGCTTTGGAAAATTGTTTTCTATTCAAAGAACGTTGGTGACTCAGGATCGTTTTAATTGTCTAATTGTCAAAGGCAATTTAATCTGGGATTAACGTTACTGTGGCAATACAATTCCTACAAAAGCACGGCATTAGCTTTAACATTCTTTACTCAGCTTTGGCAAAGGCATTTCCTAATGTGTTTCCATGGCTCAAGGGTTTTTATATTCCTACTTCCCAAGTTTGGATTAAATAGATATTATTGTTTCACTGTATACTAGCAGTCCCATTTCATTTCACTATGCCTGTAGTCTGGCCAAATTTCTTCTGAGCACATTTCTTGCTTATAATACTTTGTCAAACACAGCAAATAGTAGCTGAAATTCACTGTATTCACCTTGTATTCCTGTTGTAATAAATTGTCACAGAGTAGTTTAAAATAGCATATACTTATTATTTTGCAATCTGTAGGTCGGAAGTCTGAATTGGATCTCACTGTAGCTTCTAGAGTCTAACTGAAATGTATACGTGAACTCTTATCCCCAGGCCTGCATCTTTTGTCCAGCTGGGTTCTCGCTAAAGCACCTCTTGTTCTCCTGGGCTTCTTTCCTCCATTTTTAAGGATCATCCTAGTTATACTGGGTGTATCAGAATAGATCCCTGTAATCCACCTATTTCACCTATCAGATCAGGTGATTATTACCCATAATTCCCTCTGCATTCTTAATTCTCCTTTGCCATGTAAAGTAACATACGCAAAGATTCCAGGAATTAGAGCATGGATATCTTTAGGGAGACTTTATGTAAAAGTCCAATAACATAGTAACATTATAAATTTCAATTATTTTTGCCAGTGCTATCAGGCATGAAGTCACACAATCTTCTTTCAATTCTTCACAGGAAAAAGTGGATGGTAAACCCATTTTGACATTGGTCATCATGAATATCCACGCACCACCCACAAACTGAAAGATAAATGTGCACGCTTATGCAAGCTCGAGCGCTCTCTCTCTCTCTAACACACACACACACACACATACAATGTGCATGTATATATACATATATACATATATGTATACAAAATTTTGAAATAACTGAAGTTTTACAGGAAGTTCCAAAGCAAATAAAGAATATAGAGAGCTTTAATGTATTTTCTGTAAACTATTCCAATTTTGTGCCTTATCTGTCTGGCTGGAACCTTTATTCCTATATGCAATGGTAGCGATGATAAATGCCCTTGCCTTGCTCTTGATTTTAAGAACAAATCATTCAATTTTTTTTTTTAATGATTCAACTTCAACATGATATTAATTGAAGAATTTTGTAAATGTTCTTTCTAAGGAATTCTCTCACTATTGCTAGTTTTCTGAAAATATTTATAATAAATGACTGTTGAATTTTGTCAAATGAGTTTTATGCATCAAGTGGTATGGTCCTAAGATTGATATTCTTCTACCTTTTCATGTGTTGAACTACATTGATTGATCTTTTAATATTAAACCATCTTGGCATGGTGTTTTGAACTTCATGGATGTTGTGTATATTTTTAAATATATTGCTGAATGAATTCTATTTGTCAATATTTTGTTAATAATTTTTGCATCCCTTTTGGTCTGTAGTTTTCATTTTTACAGCTATATTTGGCTTTGGGATCAGGATAATGTTAGCTTCACAAGATGAGTTGGGAAGTGTTATCTCTTATGGTGATAATTTTTCTCTGAATATTTGTAAGAATTCTTCAATGAAAACGTTGGAGCCTATATTATGTTCCTGTATTATGTTTCCTTTCTCATCTCTTTTTATGTTTGTGTGGTCTTTGGATATATCCCTTGTTTTATAATTCACATCTTCCCTTTTTGTCTTTGTTCATCTTTGTAGATATTTGTCTATTTGGGGGGGCTTTACAAAGAACCATATTTTTGTTCAATTTATCTATTATTTCTCTCTCTTCAATTTCATTAATTCATTATCTTTAGTTTCCATTCTGCTTGGTTATTATTTATTTTGTTATTATTATTATTATTATTATTATTATTATTATTATTATTATCTAGGTTATTGAGGGGAACTCAGTTTATTCATTAGGGACTTTTATTTGCTTCTAATGTGTATTAAAATTCCCACCCTATGGAAATTTATCTGCATTAAACAACATTTAATGCATTGAGTTGCAATTATTATTCTCTTCAATGTATTTAAAATTCCCTGTTAAATTTGCTTTTGAACCAGGAGTGTTGTTTTTAGAAGTATCTGGAAAATTTTCCATTATATATATA
>NW_025999977.1:51386306-51485061 GCF_001458135.2 Marmota marmota marmota
TATATATATATATATTTATTTATACATATTTATGTATGTGTGTGTGTATATATATATATATGTATAAATTTCAGGTTTGATTCCTTTATAGATGAAGAACACATTGTGTATGATCTCACCTCTGAAGTTCATTGAGGTCTGTGTTCTGGTCCAGGGTACTTTCTAATTAGCATGAGTTCTGCAGGCCCTTTAAAATAATGCACAGTCTTCTGTTATCTAGTGTCAATTAGATCCTGCTGGTTAATCATGCTTTAAATTGTTGCAGACTTCTTCCTAGTTGTTCTATCATTTGTTGAGAGAGAAATGTCGAAATACCCAAATATAATTGTGGACCTTCTACCTTCGCTCAGTTCTATTAATTTTTGCTTCATATATTGTACAGCTCTGTTGGACAAATCCAGTTGGAGGTGCTCTTTCTTCTTGGTGGATTGATTTTTTAATCATTAAGTAATGACCTATGCTATCCTAGGATATTAATGTAGTCACTCTGGATTTATTTTTATTATTATTTACATAGTGTATTATTTCCCATCCTCTTTTATTGAACCTGCATCAGCTTTGAGGTGTGCTTCTTATGAAAAACAAAAAACAAAAACCCTGCTCTTAGGTATCTTATTTTTTGCTTTGTTAAAAAAATCCACTTTACCAATACTTATGTTTGATTGTGTATTTATATTATTTCCATTTAAATTATTTTTATTATAGATTTTATCTGTCACTTTATATCTTTATTTTTTCTTTTCTTTTTGTATCATTATTTTTTCTACTTTTGTTTACTAGAATATTTTAGATTCTGTTTTTATTTTCCTGTAGTGGTTTTGTGTAAAACTATTCACATAGATTTTGACCAGTGTTCTAATAATAACATTATATATGCATATTTCTTCATGTCTGCTGGTGACATTTTACTAATTGGAGTGAAATTCAGAAATCTTATTTTGTCTTTTTATTACAGTTAATTTGTAATTGTTTCAAATATTTCTCTAAATACATTTTAACAATATCACATGCTGTTACAATGTTTGCTTCTTTTAACATTTAGAACCTTCTATGGGAGTTTTGAGTTTTTTTTTTTTTTTAATTTCCATTCTTTTTTCTAATTTCCCAAAATTTCTTCTGTTTTCATTTCTTTGTGTTTTGAACTCATCCATTAAGTAATTTTAAACCTTAATTAACACAAAATTATTGTGCACAATTACGGGTCCCAATGTGGTGTGTTGGACCATATACAATGTGGAACAATCAAATCAGGAGCCTTTAGCCACTTTGCAGGCTACGCAGGGTAGCAACCAGTCCCTTATTTTCCCCTCAGCTGACAGTGTCATGATTTGCTTCATTTTGCTGGGTGCAGGATTCTCAGTTAGCAATTCTTTAGTTTCAGGTTTGACCTCTGGAGTTTCTAATGACAAGTTGGCTGCCATTCTCTTTATTCCCTTTAGAAGCAAGGTGTCACTCTCTCTTGTGCAATATTTTTCCAATGTTTTCAGTTTTCAAAAGTCTGATTTTGATGAGTCTTGCCTGTTGGGGTTGACTCGGCCTGCTGTTTCTGCAGGTTTGTATCTAGTGCTAAATAGGAAATTTTCATCCCCACCCCCACATCTTTCCTCCTTCTAGCACTTCCAGAATAACAATGCTGAGTCTGTTATTGGGACCTTCCCCATTCCTGGTTCATTGTAATCTCAAAATTATTTTCTGTAATTCAGTGTGTTTTCCAGACATTGTTTTTATCACACCTTCGTTTTCACTATTTCATTCATGTGCTCTTTACATATCTCTGTTGATTATTTCATTTACTTTATTTCAAGTACTACAATTTCCATTTGGTGTTTTTTTTTTTTTTAATCTTACATTTTTATGAGGTTTTCTATTTCTTTTGTAAGCCTTTCTATTTCATCCCCCCCCTTTTTTTGTATCAAACACATTCATAATTGCTCATTGGGGATTCTGTATGGTGCTTGCTGTGGCTTCCTAGTCAGGGTCTGGATGTAGCCTGGTATAGACAAGATCATGGGTTCAATCTCTAGCAGCAAAGCAGTAAACAGAAGCCTTGTCAGCAACTCTACCATCTGTCTTCTTGCTATTGACACATTAGCTGACTTTTCTCATTCAAGTTGACATTTTCCTGTTTCTTGGTATAACTGCTGATCTTTCATATAAACCTTGATGTTTTACATTTCATGCTGTGATTCTCATAACCTTATCTAGAACTTCTGTTGTCTTCTAGAACTTCTTGTCTTTTCTAATAAATGTTTCAGAAAGTAAAAGTGGGATACTTGCTACCATGATGGGTTAGAAGAGGAGGCTCTTCACTCACCAGACACTGATACCCAAGGGGTATCACTGCTGCTGCTTAGGTGGGGGTCTGCTAAGCAAGGACCATGCTCACTTGGATGGGAGAACAATAGCACCTGTTCCTGTTCTCCACAAGACCTACATTGACAGAGAGGGGCTCTCACCTTGTTAGCACTGGTCACAACTGACACCCCACTGCTTAGGCCTGCTCCCACACCTCTCCAGCGAGAAGATGCAGGGACATCACATGAACACCGCATACAAGTCCAGGATCCCATGTGTTTCCTGCTGACTCGGTGAAGAATGGGAACATTCATTTACTATTCAGCAGGACTGAGCCTTCCAACCCCCTCTTTAGCTTCTCTGTTGTGTCATAAAACATGTCTTGATACATTTCAAAATGTTAAAATCTTAAAGATCATGGAAGGATTGAATTTAATATCTAACTTTGAAATGTATTAAATTCTACCACTTAATGTCGGGGCTTATTTAGGTGTTTCGAGCTGGAGTAGCTATCCTTGTTATTTTGAATTCAATTATGAACTTCTTGCTTTGACCTTTAACAAGATTCTAGAGACGTATAAAAACAGGAAAACATTAATAAATTATTAGTCTTGGCTGCATCTGCCAGTGAGAAATGTCATTTTGTTACAACACACAACCCTGTTATCGTGCCTTGGATGGTTTCAAAACCTCCTTTATATTCCCTGTGCTTCTGAGCCGCTTGTCCCAGGGCTGCTGCTACAGGTGCGCTCCTCATTGGCAGCTCTGGTATTCTGGTCCTCTGCCTTCTCCCAGCAGTGGGGCTGGGCCGGGACCACTCCTGCTTCGGGTAGTGAGTCTTTCCTTACAAGCTCTTTAGTCTCACATCAGCTTTCCTTCTTTCTGTTGTTTTCATTTGTCCTAGGTAGACATTTATTAGTACTCTTTGAAGCTCAGGTAATAGTCTTACACTATATACTGTTCATCTTGCTTGGAATACCCCAAGTAATTTCTTTTCAATCCTCGATAATTCATCTTAAAATGACAGCTTCTAAGAAATTTTTCTTGACACCTGCCCACATATATCCTAAGTTCCCTTATGTTGATTATTGACTGTTAACAATAAATTCCAACTGTTTACTACCAGTCTTTTATTACTAGATTATTCTAGGGAATATTTAGAGTAGCAAAGAGTTCATATATATTTACACACAAAATATCTTATTAACATGATACAATAGTTACAATTTCAACAAATCAATATCTACACACCATTATTAACTCTAGTCCATATTTTACTCAAATATCTTTATTACTGTGTAAACTCTTCCTTTCTCATGTTTTTCTCTGGCTTTTTCTTATCTTTTAATTTACAAACTACATTCTTGTGATTACTATATTCGATCCAGCATTTGGCTAAGAGTTTTCCGTGATGGGTTCTTTAAGTTTGTGGCACCCTGAACATCAAACCAATTTACATCTTTATTGGTGTTATTTTAACTATAATTTTAAAATATTTTGTTAAAATATTTTGTCTTTTCTCCCTGCAAAATTATAAGCTGAAGCCCTAGGATGCACACAAGGACGTATAAGTGCTACATAACTGATGGTGGATCTGACATAATTCAACCTGAATTCAAGTTCTGCTACTTCTGCTTTTTATTTTTAATTATTTTAAATTTGTCAACCAGATACACTTTTTAATTTTCAAGTATAATAGTTTGTGGATATTGAATTATTTTCAAGTTTTTGAACTTTGCTACTTGAGAGGAGTGCTTCTAAGTACTAGAACACTGTGCTGCCCCTCAGTGTGTTGATGGTGCTTTGCCAACAGAATCAAATGAATAGAGGCCCTGTGGGGTGTAGAGAGTGTGGTCCTAGGGACCCACAAGAGCATTGAGATACTGATGCCTGTTATTCTGTGTCCTGGGAAATGCTGCAGTTTTAAGCTGGGTTTTTCTAAAACCTCTGAAACTGTGAGCCCCCAAATAAACTTTTCTTTTTTTAGGATTGTTCTTGTCAAATCTTTTTGTCACAGCAGCGAAAAAGCTGGCTAAAACAGTCTCTATTTTTTTTTCATTCCATAATAATATATATTTGGAATCCTACAGCATGTAATTTGATCAGACTGGCTTCTTTCACTTAGCAATGTGTATTTAAGATTTACTGGTGTTTTTTCATAGCTTGATAGCACATTCTTATTTGTCTAAATAATATTGCATTGTAAAGATGTATCCCCATCTGTCCACTCACTTATTTAAATGCATCTGGGTTGTTTCCAGGTTTAGGTTACTATGATTAGATATGCTTTCAAATTGCAGGTTAAGTGTTAGGAATCATTTGTGTATATGTGGATATAATTTTTTTCAAATTAATTGTTGAAAATCTTATCATTAGTGGTTTAGTCAGCCTTTTTGTTTCTGTGACCAAAATATCTGACATGAATAATTATAGAAATAAAAGCTTATTTTGGGCATATGGTTTCAGAGACCGCAGTCCATGGAGAGCTTGGGGCCTGAGGTGAGGCAGAACATCATGGCAGAATAATATGGCAGAGGAAAGCAGGTCAGGAATGGCCACGAAGAGGCAGAGGGAGCTCTTCTCACTGGGACAAAATATAATCTCAAAGGCACACCTCCAATGATCCACCTCCTGCAGCTATGCCCTGCCTACGGTCAGATAATTACTATCAGAGGATTAATGCACCCATTTGGTTAAGGTTCTCATAACTCAATCACTTCATCTTTAAACCTTCTTTCTTGTCTCACACATAAGCTTTTGGAGAACACCTAATATATAAACCATAATGTTTTGGGCCCAAAAAGCTCATGCTTCAATTAAAAATGCAAACTACATTCAGTCCATTTTCAAGAATCCCCATAGTTTTAAAAGTTCCAGAAATGCCCAAAAGTCCAAGTCCAAGTCTCCTCTGAGAGAGACTCAAGGCAAGCTCAGTGTGAGCCCCTGTGAAAATCAATAGCAAGTTACAGATATCCAACATATAAAGACACATTGTAAACTGCTAAGAGCCACAGCCAAGTAATATGATGCATGACATTTTTGGTTGAAAGGTGATGCCAGCAAGCCATTGAGATGATATGATTATGTTAAGATTTGCATTCATATGGATATTGGACTCCTGCTGTCCACCTGGACTCCTGGAGAGTTCCCATTGGTTGGGGAAGTGCGGTAGTTGTGCGTTCAATCCCCCCCCCACCCCCAGCTTACGTGGCATTGGCGGCAGTTTCAAAAAATAAAGTTTGTTCCTGCTTGAGTGGCTCATGATTTCGTGCCCAGCCAGACTTCGGCAGTAAACATTTATATTTGTAGATAAAAGAGACATAGAAAGGAAAAAGAAAGACAAAATCTAGCTGGGGAAACAAAACAAAACACGTCCTGTAGCTCCGCCTCTGGCACCTGGGGCACTTGGCATCCTGATGTTCTCTCCAAGGGGCTGGAGTGGCTCCACCCCTGCGGCTTTGCTAGCTGCAGCCCATATGGTCTTTCTGTTGGCTTGTGTCTGCTCAGTTTCTGAAGCTTTGCTCAGCCGACACTCCACATTATAGGCGCTTCCTCGCCTTAGGGATCTCGCCACAGCAGCTTCAGATTCCTTGGGCCTCCACACATCACCCTCTCAGGGGATGCCTGCAGGGACTCGGACCCTGTCCCACTTTGCCTGGCCTCCCAGGCCCTCCTTTGAAATCTCTGCGGAAGTTTCCATGACCCTCTAACTCCAGCATCCTGCCTTCCTTTGGCACCAGCACTCCACGGTTGAGGGCATCTCCAGCAGTAGCCAGGCCTGCAGGGACCATGGCTGCAGCAGCCTCTGAGAGCTGGGGAGATGAACACATTGAAGAAAAAAACTTCCTAGGCCCCTTGTGAAAACTGGGTGTCTGCTGGACTCTGATCAAAGAAATTTTTACTTTGACACCCTGGAGCCTGAGATGGGTGTGATCTTGCCAATCCCTGCAATGCCCTGGAGCCATCTTTCCTGTTGTCTCTGGGCAAAGTCTTTAGCATTTGTTGGCTGGAGTTCTCCTTCCAGTATTTCCTTAAGATCAGACCTGAGGATGATAAACCCTTGAATATCCACAAATATTAATATTTCTCTAGAAAGATAGTGATACCTTTGTTGGGTATGGCATGTTATACACAGTCATTTTTTTTTATTCTACCTCCTTTTAGCTTCTGATGTTGTGAGTGGAAAAAAAGAAACGAAACTGAGCTAAATTAAAAGTGTCATCATTTCCTTTTGAGCTCAATGTTTCCTTCCCCTTGAAGTTTGTGAAGTTTTCTCTTCATCCTGAAGGTTTTTACATTTAGCAGCAGGACTCCGGGCGAGGGGGGCGGGGCGGGGGATGCCCATTGTCATTTCTCTTTCTTTGCTGGGGCCCAGGCCTTTGGTGGGATGGCCTCAGTGGTGGCAGTTCTGCAGTGGTACAAGGTAGGACCAGTCAGCACATAGGAAGCATGTCCCCAGGGGGTTCAGGGATGGATGCTGTCAGAGTTCTCAGCCTCCTGAGCTGGTGCATTCAGACCCTTTGACTCCACTGGGACCAGGCACATGAAGCCAATTCACAGGACCAAGGCGGCTCTGGTGTCCCTGCAATTCAGGCTCTTTCTAGGAGACACAGATATATTCTTGTTTCTATACCAGAGTCCTTTTGCAATGGCTCTAGTCCCTACCCTGACCATGCCACACAGCCTTGCCCACTTGATCCCATGGAATTTCCTCACAACTAGAGCTCTCCCTCTCACTCTGGAAAATTCTTTCTCAGGACAACTGGCTGAGCTAGAGTCATGCTGAAAGGGAGACAGATGCCTACGAGCCTCCATTTCCCTGGAATCTATTCCAGAAATTGTCTTTTTGGTTATTTATTGATTTTTTAAAAGTTATAAGGTATTACTCAGACCTTCAGAAACGTGCAAGGCTACTTGGAGGAAAATTACTTTAGGAAATATAGTTAGAGTAACTTATTATCTTGTTGAAAAATATTTAAATGTTTCAAAATGAGCATATTTTTTTCTAAAAAGCAAAGATATTTTCTTTCTTTTTTTCTTTTTTTTATTAGTTATTCAAAACATTACAAACTCTTGACATATCGTATTTCATTTTCAATGTTCTCGGTTTTTTCAAGATTTGACAATATATTATATTTGCAGAATTACTTTGATAATATCAAAGGAAGGGTTTTAGCCAGTTCCTTATCTTCTGATAATAAATTCTACTTCCCTTTAATACTCAGCTCATTTATCCTTTAAAGTGATTGTTTAAACTTCTCAAAATATTTCACACTTTCTTTAAGTTATTTTTTGTATTTACCTAAAGTCTAATGTAGTTCATTGTTTGAATACCAAACTCAAAGTGTTCTTCTCTCCATGAAGACTAGGACTATAAATATTATAATCCAAATGTAGGTTTTACCTGCTCAGCAATGTTGGCTTTTCTGCCATGTTGAGTCAGATGAAGGTACTCAGTTGTGATGTAATAGAGCTTCAAATCATTGGTTGTGTTAAGAATCCTTCTAGAGAACACTTGTCAGAGAGTTATTGCCTGAAAAGATTAAATTTTAATTCTTGCCCTTTACTAGCATAAAGTTTAGAGTTATGTGCAACAAAATACCATACTATTCTCAGCATAAATGAACATACTCTAAACTAGAGCCCATTCATGTTAAATAGAATACCATTCTCAGTTATAATCAACCTGGAAAACTGTATTTCTTTTTTTAATGTATTTTATCACATAAAAGATCATATGGTTGCAAATTCACTCTACTAATTTACAATGAAATTTTACTTATCTTGCTGGCTAATTTATCCTCTGAGCTTATTGTAAAATGAAGTTACTGCTCTCATGAATCTGTGGAGCACTTTCTAGGATAGGTAAACTTTCAATAAGGAAATTCTTTATGTGGTGTAAGTCTGCATGGAAAGTACTTTAGGAAAGTAATGAGAAATCATTAACTAATTAGAAAATGCCCCTACAAGGAAGCCAGGCTGCTGTGTGGGGTAGGTAGCACATTGACCCTGGAAAACTTTCAACAAAGGAAGCCACTCCATCTGTTAAGATCAAGTCACAAGATTTTGCAGCTTTGAGCATGAAATTGGATGAGGCAATTTTTTATTATTCATTTCAGTGGGAAGATTTAATGAGCATAAAATTTAAAAAGACAACTTTCCTATAACACTAAGGAAAGAAGTCATGTCAAAGAAAGTATGCCTATATAATTGCTTTTAATCAAAAAGCAGATGCACGTCACTTACAGGAGATGCTGGGATTCAGGTCAGGTGTGCTGAGGTTTCAGAGCTGATACTGTGTCTATCCCAAAGGACACAACACCATCTGTTATCTGATAGCTGTGTTCTCTTTTTATTATTGTTGAACTCATTTGGTTCTTCAAGCGAGTGAATAGATTGTCACTCTTCTCTCACAGAAATAAGGAACATAATATGGGTGGATATCTCTTAATTTTCAGAGTTGTTATGAAGTAATAGTTACTTTAAGCTGCTAATATGTAAGCTTGAAAACTAATTTTGTTACTCTTTTATTCTAAATTGGAAGTAAACGGCTTTACTGTAGCAAATAATTCTAAGCTACTCTGAAAACAGTAAAATATTATGTTATTTTCTGCACAAACTGAAATGGTACTTCACTTACTTCAAATAGTCCAAACACAAAGTTTGCAGATCTTGGCTTTGAGAGTGATCAGAGAGTAAAACTGCTGAGGACCAGCGGTTTTCTTATTACACATTCCATTATTATGCATGCTCATAATTCACTCAAGAAAGATCTTGCCTCTTTTACAAGGCCTGGCAGTAGGGCAAAGAAGCTAGACCGTACACAATCTTGCAGCTCTGGGAGGACTGAGACCAGGAGCTTGCATGCCCAGCACTTGCAGGCCTGGTACCATGGCTCAGGCAAATCCATTACCAGTGTAAACTGGGTTTAACCAGCTGTGGAGCTGCAGTCTCACTAGAGTTACTACCATAACACACGCTGTACCTGAAACTCAGGTCTTGTGGTATCTATGCCCCAGAAGGGCTCATAGGGGCCTGCAGTCCCTGCTGTGTTAGAATGAGTGGTGCCTACCTGGCCTTGAGGTTTTGTCAATCAAAAAAAAAAGGAGGGGGGGGTGCTTACCTAAGGAGCAATAGAGCAGTCCAAAGCTCATCACCCAATACCTTGTCTTGTGTGCTGAACTCTGGGCAGAGGTACTACTCAGCTGGGAATACTGAAGACTGTTTCTGTTTCTGCTGAGTAGGAAACAGCACTTTGAGAAGTTTCTAGGGTAGAATGCTAAGAGTTAAGATCATTGTAAGTGTCTCAGTGTTATTGTTGGTCTTGTTGGTAATTTGAGACTTTCTTCAAACTTCATTTTAAAACTACATATGACATTTGCTATAGGTAACAACCAGGGCATCCTTTGAAAACCAGCAGTAGACAGCTTTTGTTTTTATATGAGATCAGTGTTTGAGTTTTAAAACAGTCCTCTAGCAATTTTTTTTTTAAATCACCCATGTCATTCTATGTCACTATGGGGTCCCCCTTGGATCTATGGTCTGCCCCCAATTTCTCCTGAGCACATGATGATGGTTTCTACAAGACAAATGGCTAGGGCATCCAAGTGGTCTAAACTGTCACATTCACTGTACTTAACATTTAAGAGTAACATCTCATTTGTCTTCTTTGTATCCGCTTTTATATTTGCTATTTTTGTTCATGAACTCCACCAAGGATAATACAATGCATCCATAACTTTGTAAGACTTCTTTTCATTTAGAACTCAGTTTATCAAGTCAACTTGTAATTATTAGCTCTCCAATGGGCTAAATCAAAGCTATAATTTTATAGATTACACAGGGTACTTTTGAAGTCATAGAGGAAAATTATTTTCCACTCTTCATATTCCTTGAGGAAGTAGTAATATTAGAAGGATGTCTTTAAAAATAGAAAAATAATTCATATGCTCAAGAAAATAAGGAAAATATATCAGAGTAACGCTCTTATGAATACAAAATATTTGTTATGTCAATATTTTTTTAATAAATCACTTTTGCATTTATTCATTCATCCCCAAATATTTTCAGATTACCCAGAACATACCAACATACCAACTGTTTTGTTAGCCTGTGGGAATCAATGATATATGATGGCTCATTTACTAAAGGATATAGACTTATTTTTAGTTCCATTTGTAGGAAAAGACCCTTTATCAGTTCACTTCACAGATGGGAAAGGGTCTTTTAAGGACCTTTAATATTAGGATTTCTCAGTGATCTCAATAATTTAGTTTTTTTAGAAAACTAAGTTTGTATTTCTTCAAAGTGGAATGCTATGCTGGAATTCAACACCTGTAACAAAACCAATCAAATAAAGGAGTTAAGCTCCTGGTTCACCCTCTTTGACTTAGATTAACTCTGTTAGTCCACACAGATATGTGGTGCAACTATAGATATCTGTAGGAAACTGGAATTGTTAGGGTTCACCCATACAAAAGTGGCTGAGGTTTTATTAGGGTTTCGTAGCTTTGACACAAAGGACTGACTTTATGTCCATGAGCAATAAGACTTAAGGTGACTTTTGAGAGGCCCTTATGAGCAACCACGAACACTTCCTCCTCAATCACCCAACTCTACTCTTGACAAAGTTAACATCCTCTACTGTTACAAACCAGGGCTCAGCGTAACTGGATTCTACTACCAGGTTTCTTCTTTTGAATATCCCCCTTGAAAAATCTCTTTGAAAATGACAGTTGTTTTAGGATAGATGATGTGCTAAGCTGATAGTCATTGAAGTGTATGTACCCTGAGAGACTCAAAGAGAAGTCATGTCAGGAAGGACAATGGAAGGAGGAAGGAAGGAATCCACAAAGGGCCTTTGGGCAGAGACAACAATGGAAGCCAGGTCAGGGATGCTAGCATGAGCTTCCACTGACATATTTTCTCAGAGGAGTCTTTATGCGTTATGCGAAGTTGATTGACATCCTCAACCCTTATCATTAATTGCTAACATCAACCACCCAGTTGTGATAAATAGCCCCTCAAGGAGGATACTCTCGTCTGACACACCTTTTTCTTTAAAAATGAGAAAGGTAAGCTACTTTAGATAAAAGCTACTATACAATAAACACCATTTTGCTTGTTGTTAACAAGTTTCACTCTGATTTTTCCCTAATTATTAAATATCTTCTAAGTGACAAGAAACTTAGAGCCAGCTAAATGAGATATGTAGACAAGACATAAAAACCTGCAGAAGAGCTATAACAATGGTTGTATGATCATGTCTGCACAAATCCATCTTTCTTGATTGATTCTAAGTGTCACTATTTTAAAAGTAACAGTCCAGAGAGGTGATGTACATGCAAATGTGTGTGTGTGTGTGTGTGTGTGTGTGTGTGGTTTGTAAATAACTATCCCCAAGAAAGACAAATCAGGACACTGACACTATTCACTAAATAATGTGCCCATAGTGTCACTTGATTAGTTTCCTGATGCTTTTTCTCCCCCTGCTTATTAAAATGAATGATTTTTCTGAAACTCCTGAAGCCAGCCATAATGGGAATGATATTAAGCTAAGTTTTAAATCTCCCATGACACACATCCAATCAAGGCATTCCCCTAGGCTTTCAGAAGAAGTAGTCTTAAAGAATTAAATTAATTCATAATATTTTAAAGTAAAATATCTTCCACTAACTCACAATCTTTATGGCTAGAACAGACTGGAAAGCTTTAGCTACTGCAGAGTAAGACCCTGTGCAATCCGTTGTGCACCACGGGAAGAGGTCAGAGCTCCTCATGTCCACACTAAAAGCCAGAATAGAGCTGAATACACTGAAAATCAATGAGTTTTCCTGGACCCATCAGAGAATTCAGGTTACTCCCACCTGAAATCTGGAGAGAAAGGCAAATACAGAGAATCCTGGTCATATTCAGAATAAGTAAAATAGAAACTACTGAAGCCATAAAACAGCAAGAATATTTAAATGGTAATTTGGTATGTATGAACTAGCTTGAGAGTGAGAAAATCTTGAGAGCTGTAGTCCTAGGGAAACACTGTGGTTTTATAAAATTTAATTCCAGGCTTTTCATACTTCAGGCAAGTGTCATTGTCGGGGGCAGTGAAAAAAATTACCATTTGAAATATGCTCAGGGTGTATGCCTACCAAAGACCTACCCTGCAGAGAAAGAGACTGTAGGGATGCCTCACCCAAGTTAAAGACAGCTATCCACAATAACCCTCTTCAGCATTTCTGACTCCTAAATGGAGGGAAGGAAATGAAAACCTTTATAAACTGTTAAAGTCACAAGTCTTAAGTGCAGGCCTCCCAGAAGTGGATGTCATCATGAGATTGTTGCACGGCCCCCTCTCCCACTCCTCACTGCAGGTATCAACAGGGCTGTGATATAATTGCAGACCTCAGCTGAAAGGCTGCAAGGCTCAGACCCATTTTAAGAGGGAGTTTTAGGAAAATCCAAAGGAAAAAAAAGATAAATAAAACAAAGACACTGGAATTTGAAACTGGGCACCTATCCCTGCAAAGAACACTAAAAATAGTCCAATTCTGGGCCAAATTGACATAAAATCTCACACTACAGGTTTATTTAGCTCAGATCCTATTGCCTGATACATCTTCAGCAGGTTTCAACCAAAAAAATCACAAGATGTTATGAGAGCAAGATAGGAAGAAAACAACTAAGGAGAAAAAGCAAGCATGAGAACCAGGCTTAGATATGGAGAACTCTGTGGCATTATTAGATAACCATTTTTTTTTTTTTTTAAAAAAGGATGATTGATACATTAAGTACCTTAATGGAAAAAAGTATAATGATAAATAGTAGGTCATATAAGCAGAAATGGAAACCCTAAGAAAGAAAAAAGTACTAGATGTAAAATATATATATACTAGAAAAGAGGAATGGCTTTGATAAGCATATTGAGTGGACATAACTGAAGAAAAAAATCACTTACTTTGAAAAACTACCAATAAAAATTGAAATGAACGTTCCAAAAATGAAATGCAAAGGAAAAAAAAATTTAAAGAAAGAACAAGATATACAAAAAATGTGTGAAAATTCTAAAAGGTACAGCATATTGTAATTTACACATCAGAAATAAAATTTAAAAATGAGAGAAAAGACCTGAATAGAAACCTTGAAGAAACAATGGAGAACTTTAAAAAAAAAAATGATACACACCAAACCACAGCACCTGGAAGCTCGGAGAAAAACAGGAAACTTAAATTTAAAAAGCAACAACAACAACAAAATTGAACCAAAAAAAATTAACAACAAAAAGAGGGAGAGAGGGAGGGAGGGAGGGAGAGAAAGAAAGAAAAGAAAAAAACTGCCATTAATCAACCTATATTGAAACTTTGGAAAGTCAAAGACAAGTATGGACTCTTTTAAAGACGATGAAGAGAAAAAATGAACATGTCTCCCTACAGAAGAAAATGAAACAAGCTCACTTGTTTCAGAAATCATGCAAGGAAACACAGCGGAGAGAAATACTCAAAGCAACAAAAGAAGAAAATCCAACACACACACACACACACAACACAAAATGTCAAGAAAGAGCATGTGAGGAAAAAAACCATGTTGAGTTTTTATCCAGAAAAATTATTCTTTCAAAGTGAAGAAGAAATAATGATTTTTCAGAAAACAAACTAAAAATGTCAAGGGAATTCATAACCACCTGATTTTTTTTTCTGCGTGAAATGTTCAAAGTTTTTCATCAGGGAAAAGAAATAATAATAATAAGTAGAAGAAGAATAAAAAACACATTGTAATTGTATCATGAAGAAAAGCAATTTTGTCCCTGTCAGGAGAGAGAGATTGAAGAAAAAATCTTTGCAAAATGTCATTGGCAATTGAAAAAATAGATTAGTTGCAACTGTTTGTTAGAAGTTCTAGGACCATCTCTCTCTCTCTCTTTCTCTCTCTCTCTCTCTCTCTCTGTAGTATAAGTATACTATACATAGTATATTTTATATATATATATATATATAGTAAGATATATATTAATATGTATATGCATATATATATATAATATTTCTGACAAGAGTGTTCGACTTTCTACAGTTAAGTGTAGAATATAACACTGAGGCCATATCATAATCATCTTTAATTACATTGTATACAATGCCAAGGAGTTTTTATTTTATCATGTAAAAAAATGAAGAAAACTTGGTGTGTTTAAATGAGATATTTATGATAAGATCTATGTTTCAGTAAGATAACTGCTGAGGTAGTACAGAATGTAAATTTTGTTAAACTTAAGTTTCAAATGTATTGCAATGTCATCCAAAAAGATAATGCTAAGTGAATTTAGACAATCCCCAAAAAACTAATGATGAATGGTTTCTCTGATATAAGGAAGCTGATTCATAGTGGGGTAGGAATGGGGAGTGTGGGAGGAATAGACGAACTCTAGACAGGGCAGAAGAGTGGGAAGGAAAAGGCATGGGGTTAGAAATGATGGTGGAATGTGATGGACATTATTATTCAAAGCATATGTATGAAGACATGAATTGGTGTGAATATACTTTGAATACAACTAGGGATATGAAAAATTGTGCTCTATATGTGTAATAAGAATTGTAATACATTCCACTGTCATATATAAATTTTAAAAATAATTTAAAAAAACGATTATTTTATTTTCAGTGAAATCTTTAAAGATTTCTTCTCCAACAGATGTACTTCCACCAATACTTTGTAAAGGCAAACAGAACTGCCTCAACACAGTTGAATATTCATTCAAATTATTGTTTATAACTTGCAGATGTAGAGATTATAAGTAAAAAACTATGATAGTAACTGTATATACAATGGAAAATTTTCTTTTATTGTGTTTGTTTGTTAAAAGGTTAGATGAACCATTAGCATATATTACCAGATAAATTGGATGTGCTCTGTGTGCAGAATTTCAAAATGCTACTTTAGTATTTATTTTTCTAGGTTATTAAGAACTTCTTAGGGAATATCAAATTGTTTCTCCATTTTAAATAATAAGAGGTTACAGGGAGCTCTGGAAAATGAGACCAAAAAAGAAAGAAAGAAAGAAATGACAAGTATAATATTAAATTGTTAAGGGCTTTTTCTTGAAACATTAATAAACCAGATACTAGTTAAAATTTTTGATAAATGTACATGCAGTAGAGAAATAGAGTTGCCTCTTGAATTAGTAGTATCAGGGTTAAATAATTCTGTAACTTATTTCCTATCTATGCATAGAAAGGTGGATTGTGTTCAACATGGAAGAAATAGCAGTTTAACAGCCATAATTCCATGCCTTTAATTATTAACAGACTTTAATTACCTACAAAGAGTTACTTGTTTACTTGCATTATTTTACTTTTGAGATTTGTGCACCTGCTCTTTAAAAACAAACATGGTCTTTTAATATATGAACTGAAAAAACACTGTATTCATTGTAGAATGAGATAAAATTTCAAATGTTTCCACACAAAGCTCATGAAGAACTTAGGAAGAGCCTTGAGCAAATTTTGGTACAACCACTAGACAGAGTCATTAGAAGTAAGGCTATAAATTATTTGGCTAAATTAAAAAAAATAGTATAATATCAAAGGTAATACATATATGCAATATGCAAATATGATACATATAAATGTTTATATGCAGATAGATAAATAAATGAATTATAATTTTATATTAAATAATAATAAACACCTTGTCTTTGAGAAGGAATAACTTGAAATATTAATGATCCTTGTCAAAGATACAAATTATGAGGTGACTTCATGTTTTTAAAGTTTTCTCTTACATACCTATATATTTTAAAATCAATGACAAACAGTGTTAACTACATAGACATTTATGAACATCTTTTGATACATGTGTACTTATGCACACACATTTGTATAGATATGTATCTACATAGAATCAGAAGTATTTTTTTTTCTATTTAGGAAACTCGCCAAACTATTATTTCATATATATATATATATATATATATATATATAAAATAAAAAATTATTAATTTTAGCAAGAAGTAGGACTTTAATGCTTATTTTATGACAGACATAATATTGGAGGTTAAGAAATACAGAAGTTTGATTCTGCCATCACTTTTAAGTATCTAAAGATGATAAGATTTTATTCTTTTTTTAATAAACTTGACATCATTCCTTGGAAGTGAAAAAAAGAACAGATGTGTTCAGATTTAAAGTATCATGCTCAGAAATGATTGGCCCATGTAAGGTAGAAGACAGGTGTATTGTACAACAGTATTTAGGTGCTTAAAGGACAAAGTTCAGGAAGGGGAGGAATCACTTATATGACTTTGCTAAATTAAGTTAAATTTCACCTGAAGTGGCCTCTTAATTTCTATACACATGTGCAACTTAACAAAGGGTAAATTCTTGAACAAACACCTGAGTCTCTGCCAGTTACATCATACAACCTTCAGTTGACCAATCACAGGTTGCCAACTGCTCAGACTGTTGTGTAAAGCAAGTTCCTCACCACAACATACTCTGATAAGGAAAATAAGCTGAAACCAATGCGGGCTACTGCCATATGTCACTTCCTTTTTTATGTCTGCAGAGCTCTCTGAAGTCCTCCTGGTTTTGAGAGCTGCCCTAATTCATGAATCACTTTTTGCTCAAATGAACTTAAATGAACTAAATAGTATTTGTCTAAAGTTTCACTTTTCACATATTGAAATCAGTAACTAAAGCAGGGCGTTTTGTGAGCATGGTGATCCCATGGTTCGGACTCTGCTTGGGCTGGCAGAAACCAACCACAGTGAAGGTAAGTGGGCTCACAGCTGCTGCTATCAGATGCAAGGCTGGAGAGGAGACAGGGCAGGAAAGGAGGGATCATCTCTAGTAGCCCTGTGGCCAAAGAAGGCACCTTGAAGGTTCAGAGGTGATGAAGAAGCAGATAAAATGACCAGCATTTAAAAGCCTGGCAGGGAGTCAGCACTCTCAGGGATGAAGTGGGCTTTCCTCATAGAACAAAAACTAAAAGAAAGTGCTTAAAGTAGACTGAAGACAGAGGTGACTTCCCCCTGGTTATTAAATTCAAGCATTTGGAGGTCATGTTGCACATCTGGGAAAAGGTGACAAAAGGGCATTGAACACACATGTGCAAAGACTGACATGACCCAGAGCATGGAGGTGATGGGCAGCCTGGGAGCCTGGATGGCATTTTGGTGCCACTGTGAACAAAGGTAGAGATCAGGTGAGATTGGTCCTTGTGGAAACAAGACAGATGGCGATGGTGAGGAGGAGAGTGATGGTGGGACAAGGGATGGGTTCCTCATGCTTGATCTTTATCCCTCATAGAGCTAAACTGTGACTGTTAACTGCTCTTTTTGAGTAAGTTATCCCAAAGGGAGTGTACCTCATTCCCAGAAAGTAAAATTTCACAGTGGTCCATGGATTTGGAAATACCAGTCGTGTCAAGTTCTTACAGATAGTTTTACCCGCAATTGTGCTAGTTTGCTATATAATGATGACTTTAAAGAACAAAGGAGACTCTACCCTTTCAAACCACACACACACACATGCACACACACATGCACACACACTTACACACTCACACTTTAAAGTACATAGAGAATAGTATCACACAACAACCTAAATCAAACTTCTTCCCAGTTTAAAAATATGCAACTTGAGAAGGAGTGACATAACCAATTAAAAAAAATAGCTGACTTTTTAGTAACTTAAAATTAAATAGGAGAATACATTTCTTTATTGGATTGTACCCAATTTTCTACTCTATTTGGGTCATGTGATATAATTGTGTGGTAAGGTGCTTAGATCTATAATAAAAAGATACCCACGTTTTACATTTTACAATCAAGTAACAATTAAGCTGTGAATTCCATGCTACTATTACCTCCAGTATAATTGCGAGACAATTTTCTGGCCATAAATAACCCTACAATTACTTAATGCTTTTTTATGGTCTCTAGTCTAACATGGCAACAATTACATTATTACAGAATAATTACATGAATTACTTTATTTGTAATTGCCATAAAAAGGCATTATTTCACCATTTTATTCAAAGCACAAAGAACAAATACAATATGTGTGATGCTGAGTATTTGTTCCATTATTAGGGAATTAATCCACTAGCTTTCATCATGTATTTGAAGAAACACATATCTGAGTCTCTGTGGGTCATTTTTTTCAAATGTTCTTTTAATGCTTTAAAACATACTTGGTAAAACAGGAAGAAGGAAATTTTTTAAATTAGTTTTATTATGATTTTCCTCTGTGTGGCCCTTTGCAGAAAGGCTCCATAAAAATCATTGAATGGCATGAATGTGATTTTCAAAACACAATAATTAGAGACTTTGTGTTACAAAAGCTAGATATAACTATATTTAAAATAATCATTCAATAAACTAATTTCACTGAATCCCAAAGGTGTTTAAATGAAGGTAAAAATCACAATTTGGGAATTAAATTCTGCCTAGACAATGGGTTTAATAGATTTTCAAAATTTTTAGAAATGAATTGCCCTTTTCAAACTGGATGTATAACTGGTCAAAGGACCAAGGTTGAAGTCGAAACGCTCCCCTTTTCACCTTTCCTGGATAGCCATATCTCTGTTATCATAATTATTGTACCTATAATACATGCACATATACAGCAGAATTTTTTGTGTCTCTGTTTATATATAAAGTATGTTGACACCAATTTGTATCTTCATATATGTACTTTGGATAATGATCTCCATCACATTCCACCATCCTTACTAATATCCTGCCTCCTCCCTTTCCCTCCCACCCCTCTTCCCTATCTAGAATTTATCTATTCCTCCCATGATCCCCCTCCCTACCCTGCTAAGAGTCAGCCTCCTTATATCACAGAAAACATTAGGCATTTGTTTTTTGGGGATTGGCTAAGTTAGCATTATCTTCTCCAATGTCATCCATTTACCTGCAAATGCCATGATTTTTTTTTAAAGAGAGAGTGAGAGAGAGAGAGAGAGAATTTTTTAATATTTATTTTTTAGTTTTCGGCAGACACAACATCTTTGTTTGTATGTGGTTCTGAGGATCGAAGCCAGGCCGCATGCATGCCAGACAAGTGTGCTACCGCTTGAGCCACATCCCCAGCCCCAAATGCCATGATTTTATTCTCTTTTATTGATAAGTAAAATTCCATTGTGTATATATGCCACATTTTTTTTATCCATTCATCCACTGAAGGACATTTAGGTTGGTTCTACAGTTTAGCTATTGTGAATTGTGCTGCTATAAACATTGATATGGCTGTGTCCCTGTAGTATGCTGCTTTTTAGTCTTTGAGGTATAGACCAAGGAGAGGGATCACTGGGTCAAATGGTGGTTCCATTTCCAGATTTCCAAGGAATCTCCATATTGCTTTTCATATTGGCTGCATCAATTTGCAGTCTAACCAGCAATGTATGAGTATACCTTTTTCCCCACATCCTCACCAACACTTATTGTTGTTTGTCTTCATAATAGCTGCCATTCTGACTGTAGTGAGATGATATCTTAGGGTAGTTTTGATTTGCATTTCTCTAATTATTTCTCTAATTGCTGGAGATGATGAACATTTTTTCATATATTTTTTGATTGATTGTATATCCTCTTCTGAGAAGTATCTGTTCAGGTCCTTGGCCCATTTGTTGGTTGGGCTATTTGTTTGGATTTTTTTTTTTTTTTTTTTGGTGCTTAGCTTTTTGAGTTCTTTATATACTATAGAGATTAGTGCTCTATCTGATGTGTGAGGGGTAAAAATTTGCTCTCAATATGTAGGCTTTCTTGAGAGCAAAAATTGTTTTTGATGTAGATTTTCATTTGCCAGTAAGTGTGGTAGTCTCTGTGCATGTAGTTATGTGGTGAGTGAGAAAATACAATGTGGTGAGCCCTGTGTGTATATGTGTATCACTCAAGGAGAAGCCCCATCTTTATAGGTTGTTAGAAGCACTGCAACTTACTCTTTTGGTACTGAAATTACTTATTTTGAGATCCAGAAAGCGTCCATACATTCAGATGCCTAGATAGCTTATTCCCTAATCCCCACAGGCCCAGGGACACCTTCTCCTGCACACGCCCACCTACATCCCAACCACCTTGCTTCCTTCCACTCCTTTCTCAGTGACCTCTTCCTCTTCTCTCTCCTCTTGTGTAGTTGGGGTGTGAGTTTTTCCTTGAATGTTTATAGCAAATTCATCTTCAAATTTGATTTTCTCATTAATCGATAGCTGATCTCAAAAGTAATACAGGAATCTGAAGGTGGACATCTGCAGATGTGGTTTTGTGAGAGCAGCAAGGATTTTCCCAGGTTTCCAGAGACTCTGATGCACTTGGGGTGTAGCTTTCCATGATTTCTTTTGGTGTTACTTTACTGACTGGGATTTGATTGAGTCCAGCTGTTGTGGTCAGTTCTGCTGGGTGGTGTACAGTTGCTGTGTGGACCCTGCTCTACTTCTCTGGTTCTGATTCATCATTCTCAAATGCTAGTTGCAAAGCTATCTTCTGTTCTGTGGGAGGGAGGGTGTCTGTGGCTATATCTGACCATAGAAAGGAGAGTGCCAAGACTAGATGTTGACTGATAGCAGAGGTTTATTTTTCTTTTTTTATAAAGACTTTGCAATAGAGCAAGTTGTTCTGAAATTATTTTCCCCTCAAATTAGGGGGATTGTGTTAAAGTTCTCTAGGGAAATAGAGACAATAACATGTGAGTGTGTAAGTGTGAGTGTATGTAAGTAGAGAGAGAAGGGAAGAGATTGATGTTAATATAATGGTTCATTCAATTATGAATCCTAACAAGACTAATGCTTGCCAGGTGGATCAGCAGGTTCAAGATGAAGGCGAAAGCTACACACCCAGAAGATAACCAATGTCATATTTTAAGTTCAAAGACTGTTTCAAAATCAACTTGCTCGGGAAAGGTCAGTCTTTTTTGTTCCATTTTGGTCTTTCACTTTCTGAAAGAGGTCTACTACATTATGAAAGGTAATCTGCTTTATTTAAAGTCCACTGAATTGTATGTTAATCTTATTTGAAAACATTCTCATGCAAACAGCTAGAATAAAGTTTGACTATGTATCTGGAACAATGGTCCAGTTAGTTTAATTGAATACACAAAATTACAGCCATAAAAAATTAGGTTACAAATATAGATGTACTACAGTAGAGTTAAAATTGGTTCATTGATTTTTTTTTCATACATCTAAAGCACAAATTCTCAAATACTATTCATTCATGTTGCAAATCACCACATATATGTCTCTAGGACAATGCAACAACGTTGAGGGTTTTTGTATAAATGGTGAAGAGAATAAAAATATAGGGGTGTCAAGATACTTTGCCGTGACCTGAGTGTAAAGTTACATTGCAAATCCCATACTCCCATCTGGCCCTCATATCCTTCACCTACAAAATAAAGCATCATTGTGAATTACTCCTTAGCCTGTTCCTAGCTCCGATTAGCCTCTGACTCTACATATATTACAGTGAGAACATGGGACAGAAATGCCCACCAGAGAAAATAATTAGAATGGGGCATTTAATAGAAGATAGTTACAGAGTATCTAGTGAGTAGGAGACCAGGGTATTTAATTGTGTACATCAAATTGCCTGCGCCATGGCACCCAAATATTTGATCAAACATTATTCTGTATATTTCTGTAAGGATACTTTGAAATAAGATTTATGCTTTATCTGTAGACTTTAAATATAGTAGATTTGCCTTCATAATATGGAGGGGCCTCCTTCAATCAATTGAAGGCCTGAATAGAAAAAATGAAATAAAATAAAGCCTGATTTCCTTTAATAAAAGGAAATTCTGCTAGAAAACAGCTTTTGGATTTTGTGTGTAGCACTAGACCTTTCTCAGTCAGCCTGTTAGCCTCCCCCATCAGATTTTAGGCTCACCAAGTTTTGGCAATTACATGAGCCAATAAATTAAAATAAATTTATTTTTATAATATAAGACACATTGTGTTGGTTTTGAGACAGTAATCCAATCTCAGAAATATTGATATCTAGACTATATGAAAACTATTCACTAAGCTAGGCTAAAGAGTGATAGTGATGTCATGTGAAATAATAATGACATTATTTTGATTTCAAATAAGAACATGAGTTTTAGAAGTAATGTGCCTCAATCAGCTCCTGGAGCATTTATCTATAGACCCAGCCTTGTCTCAACCACTCCAAACACTGACTAAGGAGAAACTCCTAAAGAGCTTGGCTAACTTAGAGTTACATGGGGAAATATCAGCATATTTGAATTGAGAGACTTTCTACACATTCTTCAAAAGTATCAAAGCCCAGAAAAAAAGAAAAAGAAAAAGGAAACAAAAAAAAAAGTAATATACAGTTTGGGATTAATTAGAAGTGATACATAGAGTGTATGCTATAGAAAAATGAATAAAAATTTCTCTTTTCTTTATGATCGTACATTCAGTAAGTTAGAGAGATTTATAAGCAGGAAAGTGCAGAAATGGATGAAAATGGATAATCAAAATAGGTAAAATATACTAGGGCAGCGGAAGTGGAAACTAGAAATCTACTGGAGAGAGAGGTTCAGAGACTCCTCTGCTAGGTATTAAGAGGATTGGATTGTGAGAGGATTAGAGACCTGGGTTCAAATTTCACCTCTGTACTTACTACCTGTCACCTTAGAAAAGTCCTTTTATTTCACAAAAGCCCAATCTGATGATGTATTAATACAAGGCTGAATATTTATTAGAATCACACACTGTAGTCAGCGAATAAATTATAGCTTAATCTGTTACTTCAAAGAATCAAAAGAAGCAAGGCTCAGTGGCACATACCTGTAATCCCAGTGGCTTGGGAGGCTGAGGAAGGAGGACTGAGGGTTTAAAGCCAGCTTCAGCAACAGCAAGGCGCCAAGCAACTCAGTGAGACTCTGTCTCTAGATAAAATACATAAAAAGGGTTGGGGATGTAGCTCAGTAGTTGAGTGTCCCTGAGTTCAATCCCTGGTACCATTAAAAAAGAAAAAAAAAATCCAAAGAAGCAGATTTTGTAAAGTGCAAAGCTTGGAAACTATATGGAAAAAGTAAGAATCACTGCATAGCTGTTCTCCATGCAGTATGAATGAAAATGTCCCTTGCCACCTAATATAATAGTGCTTAATGCACCACATCCCCTGCCATTATGATGCTCTAGATGTTGCTTTCAATTTTAAAGTATCCCACAGATGTTCCAGGGCATCCTGGTAATAGTAGCCACCATTTTTAACTATCACTCTGTGCTGAAAGTTTTTCATCCATTTTAATTCCTACATCCATCCTGTAAGATAGACATATTTATCTTTATTTAAAGCATGAAAAATATGAGGTCTTCAAGTGATTGAGCTCTTGCCCTCCCTGAGAAAGATATTCAAAGTTGGGGTTTCATTCTAGGTCTGTGTAACCACAAACACCATGCCAGTTTTAATTCCACTTAACATTCCCTAGTGATTAAATTTAACACATAATTCACAGAGAGGATTATAAAGTTAACCAGAATGAGAAGCAGAAAATAGATACTGACATTTCAGTGAATAGAGAATATTGATTATTAAGGATCTCATTCTCTGCTTTCAGATGAGTTGTTATTTATACCCACAGATGTTTCCTCTTAGCAAACCACATCAAAGAGACTGCAGATAATATATGCTAATTTCTATAGTGCCTTGGCTAACAATTCCCAAGGATGGCATTTTTAGTGGAATTCAGAATTCATTTTTTCCTTTAAGGACATGATTTAAGAAACTATACTCAAATTAAGATATCGGTGTAATAAGCTAACACGTTTTCATATAGTTTTTAGGAATTATTTGCTTCTGCTAAAGTTTAAAAATTTGTCACAACTAAATATTTTCTACTTTTTATACTTGCATTTTATTGAAAATGGTAATAGTATGCATGTAGCAATTACTACTTATATCAAAGACAAGGGGACTTTTTTTCTGATTCTTTTTTTATCTTGGATAAACAATTGAATTCTCAAGTGTAGGTATAAAATTTTCACAGATTTTTAAAGAAATCCTTTCTCTATAATCCACATTAAACTTCTTTTTCTTCTCTTTTACACTTTAAAAAAGTGATCATTTCTCTAAATGTCTATGGTGTATCCAATTCATTGCCATAAGGAAAATAAAGTCACATAAAAAGACAAGCACCCACTGCTCTGTATTGCCACCCAGATTTGGTAGTCTT
The DNA here is from genome assembly GCF_001458135.2 of Marmota marmota marmota. Taxonomy (NCBI): domain Eukaryota; kingdom Metazoa; phylum Chordata; class Mammalia; order Rodentia; family Sciuridae; genus Marmota; species Marmota marmota. The sequence continues at coordinate 51,410,768 of NW_025999977.1, forward strand.
GGCCTCAAAGTCAGGCAGGGAAGAGTCATACATTGGCCTCAAGGGGATTCAAGGTCTTGTATTCTTATTTATGTGCCTTTGAAAACTCAATTATTTTAGGTTCAACGATAAACATCCATACAAACCAGCAAGCACCCCTGGGAATTTCTTTTCTTTACTTGAGAACTTAGTTATGCATGGTAGAAAATCTTTTGTATTGTATCTAGCTTTTAAAATAGGGTTCTAGAAGTGTTTTTACAGATTATTTGGTCTGTCATCATTAAAATAGAGTTCAGCTCTCACAATCTATCTCTTCTATATGTATATACTTTCTTTCAAAGGTACCTTGTCCATTCCCCAGTGAACTGTAACCTCCAGCTACACTGTGTCTTCTCTGTGGGAATTCATTTCAACTCTCCACACATTGGATGATAGCTCCAGGTGTTTACATGGAGCCAATTTATCACAGTGGAAAGGGCACGAATGAACTGGGTGATAAATAAGATGGTTTTATGTTTTCCTAAATAAACTCAAGTTTTGCAGATATATTTGGGGCGATTGTTAACTATACCTCCTTTCATTTTCATGTATGTTTCAGCTTGAGTCTTAGAGCATAAGACTACCATGTTAATAGAGGGCAGTATTTAATATAATTATTTTTGTTGAATTCAATCAAAATACTTTTTAGAAAAAAAAATAAAAGGAGCTTGGTGGTTTCACTGCTCTGAACAAGTTTGATGACCTCAAGATTTGCTTACACGTTGCTTATTTTGCTAGATTGAATGACTGGTAATTTAATGTGTGAATTAGATCATTAAAATTATGTAATAAATTATTGCAGCAAAAAATAATCAATTATATTTTATGTTCTATAATAAAACAATACATTTTCATATACACTTTCACAAATCTGCAAACAAACTGTGCATTGGTCTGTTTTTGTAAACCAATTCTTTACAGATCTTCCATCTTTGGTTGCATATTGCTTTAAAGCAGTGAATAAGTTGTTGCAGAACTGTTCTCCCAGCATGGAGGATTTAGACTCTGGAGGCACAAAACACTCACTGGTAGAAAGATAGAGCAAAGCCATGATCAGGTCTTTGAAACTAATGCTCATAATTCCAGAAATGAGATATATCAAGGTCAATAAAGAAAAGGCATGTTGTTTCCCTAGCATTAAATGGAAAATAATTCATCCAATACATCATGTTGACACAGAACATCACAGGTCAGAAGTGTGTCTCCTGAAGAGAAATAGGGGGATAACTGTGTCTCATGCTCAGGTGACCTTATGGGGTGATGGCTTTATCTTATTCTTCAGTCAGCACAGAGTTATGATCCATTGAAGTTGTAACATTGGAATTTCAATTTGTTAGCCATATTAGAAACATCGAAGTGCTGGAGGTCAGTGTTGTGCTGAATAAGAACCTATGGCTTCAAGTGCCTGGGAATGATCTCATATTTTCACTACCATTACTAAGAATTACAAACTTGATTCTGCGGGCAGAGTGATGTCTTTAGGGAGACTGACTCTTTTATATAAATATATATGAGGCATTTTTTAAACCTTATGTCAGAACCTCTTTGAGAGAAAAGTGCTCTTACCAGGATTTCATGATGTATTCAATTTATTCACTGATCCTGAGAGGTATAAAATACATTTTCTGTTTATATACCCAGTGTGGCAAAGCTGGTTTTCAAATCCATATTAATAAAAATGCTATGTCTATTAATTTGTACCCTTTGTGATATCTTTTCATGGGCAGGAGAAAAAGACAATCGATAGTCCATTTAGGCAGTTAGAGAGGAAACTCAGAGCTCTGAGTGCCCATGCTCCGTCTGCTTTGCACTCAGGCTTCACCTGCAGGCGTGGCCCATAGGAGCTGTTGGCAGTTCTTCCAATATTTACATTAACAGATGATGTGCCTGAGCCAAAGGGGTAAATACTGTGTCCACCATGAGAACGTCCCTCTCAAACCTCTGATAGGTGGGAACACTCAGATTTATCGCTAGGTCCTATCAGAGTTCGTGGTTCCCCTGACTCCCAAGAGCCATGATTGAGCATGGCAGCGACACAAAAAAGATGTAATTGCTGGGAGATGCAGAAATCCTCTGACAGATGACTTGATTTTGGCTTGGATGCTTCTGTATCCTGCAAATACTTTGATCTTCAATCAAGAACACTTAGGTTCATTAGGCAGACGGAAATAAAATATGAAGTTCAGAAAGGGATCCATGTGAGAGATGTAAAAGGAGAAGTTATCATATACAGATGGTATTTTCATGGCATGACATTAATGAAGTCACTATGAATTTTACATATTAAGTGTACCATAAGAACAAGAGAGAGATGAGTTTTTAAAGCTAAGCACTGAGGCACTTCAAAATTTAATAATCAGAAAGGTAGAAAAGAACTAGCAATGGAAATTAAAAGAAGTGGCAAAGAAATAAAAGGAAATCAAGAGACTATGGAGGCCTGAAAGCCATGAGTGTATTACCAAACTCAACATATCTGTTCCGACAGCATGGATATAGGAAAAAATAATCCAGGACAATTCTTGGCTTTGAAAACTGTGTCTAACTATGTGCATCTAATTCACTACCAATGTTTAAATTTGCGTACAAAGTATATTTCCTCCCTGTAAGCAAAAGTTCCAATGACATTAATGATTTTTCAAAACTAGCTTAATATCTCTTACACTCATTCTCTTCATTTGCATGATAATAATGAAAAGTCACTACTGATTTTGGAAAGACTGAAGAAAAAGTGAAATCTTAGTGTTTGGCTTAGAAAGCAATCCTGAATGTATGTTATTAATCATGTTTTCAGGATCAAGTTGTTGACTAACTTGATAAGACCATAAAATAGAAGATGGCAGGTTTGGATTTAGCCCAAATGTCTATAGGTCATTCACTGAACTTGATATATATATATCCATCTATGTGTGTGTGTATGAAATATATATATGTATTTATCATATGTGTATTTTATGTACATATGTATGTATGTGTATGATAAAGCATGACATACACTATTCTATGCCACACACTGTAAAATACTTGTTGGGAAATGTGTAAACTGAGTTTTGACATTAGTTGATTTCCACTAGTATTCAGGGAAGCCTTTGGCCTAAGGTGTATTGAAGTGCAGACTCAGACACTGCATATCATCATTTTCAGATTTAAATGTAGGAGTCATTAAAACATTGAACAGAGATCCTGCATCTAATATAAGAAAATGTAAGCCCAAAGCTTCATCATGTTGGCCTAGGATCTGATTTCCTTAACAAGACCCCTAAAGTTCAAGGAGTAAAATCAAGAATCTATAAATGGGATGGATTCAAACTAAAAAGCTTCTTCTCAGCAAAGGAAACAATCAATAATGTGAGGAGAGAGTCTACAGATTTACAGAAAATCTTTATTACATTCACCTCAGATAAAGCATTAATCTCTAGGATTATATAAAGAACTCAAAAAATTTAACACCCCCAAAAAACCACAAATTACCCAATTAATAAGTGGCCTAAGAAACTGAACAGACACTTCGCAGAAGAAGAAATACAATCAATCAACAAACATATGCAAAAGTGCTCAACATCTCAAGCAATTAGAGAAACACGAATCAAAACTGCACTAAGACTTCATCTCACTCCAGACATAAAGGCAATCATCAAGAATACAGGCAAGAATAAGTGCTGGCGAGGATGTGGAGGAAAAAGCACACTTATACATTGCTGGTAGGAAGTGCAAATTGGTGCAATCACTATGGAAAATAGTTGGAAATTCCTCAGAAAATTCAGGATGAAATCACCATTTGACCCAGCTATCACACACCTTTGTTTATACCCAAAGGACTTAAAATCAGCATACTGTAGTGACACAGCCACATCAATGTTTACAGCAGCTCAATTCACAATAGCTAAAATGTGAAACCAACCTAGGTGTCCTTCAATATATGAATGGATAAAGAAAATGCGGGATATATAAATTCAGTGGAATATTACTCAGCTTTCAAGAAGAATGAAATTATGGGTATTTGCTGGTAAATAGATGGAGTTGGAGAATATCATGCTAAGTGAAGTAAGCCAATCTCAGATAACCAAAGGCTGAATGTTATCTCTAATATGTAGATGCTAATTCACAGTAAGTTGGAGGGCACAAAGGAAGAATTGACTTACCTTAGATTAGGTGGTGGGGAGTGAAGAGAGGAGAGGTGATGTGGGGATAGAAAAGATAGTAGAATGAAACAGACATTATTATATATGTGACTGCATGACCAATGTGATTCTACAACATGGGCAATCAGAAAAATGAGAAATTATAACCCATCTATGTTATGTTATGTATGTTGCAGGCCCATCTATGTATGATAGATCAAAGTGCATAAATGTATTCTAGTGTCATGTATAACTAATTAAAACAAATACATAATAGAAAAATCTTTGATTAAATACATATTTGAAAAATATTCTTTATGAAACCATATACTTATTTTTGGATGGGAATAAATAACAAAAGTCTTGCATTTTTTCAATATTGTAGATGTTTTTATTAGTTCATTATAGTTATACATAATAGTGGGGTTCTTGTCGACATAATCACATGAGGATGGAATGTAGTTTGCTCCATTTCAATCTCCAGTACTTTATTCTTCCCTCTCCTTCTTCGCTCTGGTCCTCTTCCTCGACTCTAATTGCCTTCCTTCTATTTATTTATTGTATTTTTAAGTGGTACTTTATAGATATACATAAAGGCAGAATTCATGGTGTACACAGAGTCAAGTGAGAATTAAACATGAAATTTTAGGAAATAATCTTGAAAACTAGTAATAGAAGAAACTTTCTACAAAAATTAGAGAAAACTTCATATTTTGTGGAGAATTCTTACAAATATTCTGAGATCAAAAAATAAAAGAATATGTACAATGTACACTTTGCTTCAGCATTTCCTGAAGATCTTATTCAATTCAATATTCCAATTAAAAGAAATAGAACTTGTAAGGAGTGAAAGAAAAACTTGCCATAATATACAGATATTATGCTCATATACATAGAAAATGCAAACAGTTCTACAAATGAAATTAATAAATGGATATGGAAAGCATGTTACATGTAAGTATATTAAACAAAGATAATATTTATATATTTCACAAGTAAACAAATAGAAAGTGCATTGAAATGGTTAACATTAATGTGTAACAAAACTTAACTTTAAAAATGGCTTAGGACACTCTCTACCACTTCTGAAGGTGTATGTATTATTAAGCTATAAACAATACTATATTGGTGCAAAAAAGAATGATAGAGCAAATTAACAGAAAAGGAAAAACCAGAAATAGACACATACATTTGTGGACAATGAACGAATGAATGGTTGGCATGGTAGAATGCAGGGGGTTATGATACTTGACTATATATATGCATATAACATCATGTGTAATATATAGATATAAAATTTACTTGTTAAATTATATATTGAGCATAAATATATTCATACACATAAATATAGCCAAACTTGACTGTTATCTCATACCTTGAAGTAAGTCAGACTTAATGGATTGTAGAAATTAAGGTGAAAGGGAAAACAGATGGTTTTGTGTTTTTATTTATAGTTTGCAATACAAATTTAACAACTAGATAAAAACATCCTTATAATTGTCAAGCCAATGTAGTGGACTTTTCCCCAGTTATCTTCACTGATCCTCTTCACCCTTGATGGTCCCTGCACACTGGCCCCTTTGTGCTTCCTAAGAAGCTCCAATAGTTCCTCCCACCATGTATTTGCAGGTGATGTTAACTTGACCCAATAATTCTTGACCCAATAATAATTGTCTTATTCCTTACACTTGAATTCAGCTGTTCTCTTTTCTTAGGAAAACTTAAATTATATTTATATGTCAGACCTATTTTAACCAGCTTTTCCCATTGTTCAGTTATATTAAATGCAACTTTTACTAATGGAGGACTTCTGCTTGGATGTTGGGAGGTAGTAGAGAAAATCAAAGTTAATACATTCCACTTGGGTAATTTTTCCTCATCATAAATTCTTCATCATAGATATAGAAATAGAGTGTCAGATAAATATATTTTTATTAAAACATTGCAACAATGGGCTGGGGACGTAACTCAGTGGTAGAGCACTGGACTAGTATGTTGCAGGCCCTGAGTTTTTTCTCCCCAGCACCAAACTAAGACAAAAGAAGCAAAGCATTGCAACCACAACCGGGAACAGTAAAGGAAGCAAATCACTCATAATTTCTCACATGATTTTTCGGTGTACTTTTACTCTATGATGCCTGCAAGTATATCTCAGATGAACATTTTATAACTCATTTTAAGTTTGCGTACTATTTATGTCTTACCATTTGTCTGCTTGCAGTTTCTTTGGGTAAATCTTGAAATTGATTCCATTCAATTGGCATATTTTTAAAAGAACTATTATTTGACTTACCTTTTCCTTCCAAATATAAAATCAAATATTACAAAGGTGATTAAATTCAGGGAACACACACACACACACACACACACAGTGTGATTGTATATGATCATATCTTCTTTAAAACATCTGCTGCTTTCATGTGTAAGACTTTCATGACCACAGTAAATTGGAGTTGCCCTGCATTGTCATAAGGTCCCAATCTCTTTGCTAGTGAATGATATAGGAAATGCTTCTTTGGTAGTGAAACTCACAGAAGAGACCATCTGTGTCCCTCCCTTCCCTACCTCTCTTCTTCCCACCTCCTGTCTCCCTCCTTTCCCTTCTTTCCTTCCTTCCTTCCCTCCCTCCTCTAGATGTTAGGTTTTTACTTGACACCTCCACTGACTATAGTCCTCTTTTTACCATGAAATAAGAGACAATGAGGAGAATGTGTGGAAAACTGACAGCAGAAAAATAAAAAGAAACTAAGTATTGATGATTCCATTGACCCACCCAATTAACCAGTCTAGGACCTGTTCTGTATCTGAAATTGTTGAAATTAGGCCCATTAAGTCATTATTTCAATTACAGGCCATTTTGGGGTTGAGTTTTCTTTTATTTGCTGCTGAAAAGCACCCTAATGCCTCCTCATTGCCTCCTAAGAAAGGCCCACAGTCCTTATAGATGACAGATGGAGTTTCCTGATTCAGTAATAGTTACCAGTTGCTCTTTCTTGGTGGTTTATATACTGGGCTGAATAGATTCCCAGCTCAATAGCTGAGAAGGTGAAATTACTTTCCTTGAAGCCAAAAGCCAATATCAAAGATATTATCACTTACTATGGCATCTTTTTGTGGCCTTCATTTTTCTCAGCAGCAAGCCCTGAAAAATCTTTTTCCAAAGGAGATGATCATGGTCAAAATGGATTGCAATTCCAGTGTCTGACCATCCATTGATTTGTACAAAAAGTTATAGCAAACTATTCCCTCTTTCTGGTAATTTAAGGAGGACTAACTTTCCAATAGCTCTGTTATGACAAGTTTAATGCATATTTGATTCAAGGATCCCAGATAGAAGGAAACATCTTGGATCAAATGTTTTCATAAACCCTGGCAAAAGGGCACTATTCCCCAAATGGCATTCTGTATAGTAAGATGTTTTAAGATCCCTGCTTCTAGTCTATCTTTTCTACTTCATAGAGAGCTTACCCCTCCCTGACTCAATACTTGCTTACATATCATCGGCCTTCTCCAATGTGTCCTAAGTCCTTTATGCTTTTTGAGAGAGTTGTGGTACTCAAATTTTTCTACTCAAATACATTATAATGAAGTGCGCTAGCCAAAAACGAAAATCATTTTACATAACTGCATCATTCCAAATGACGTTTTTTATAGGATGTCTATACTTTTTTGGAATCTCCAAATTGTTCAATATGTATTTGCTGGTTACTGAAAAGACTTCCCAGTCATCATAATTTAAGAAAAGTAATTTTTCCCTCAATTCTGTAACATGGGAATTCAATGGTCCATAAGGAAATATATATCTTAAAGTATTGTTTTTCTTAAGATGTAGTGCCCTTGCCAGGTGTGGTGGTGCACCTATAATTCCAGCAGCTCCAGAGGCTGAGGCAGGAAGAGTGCAAGTTCAAGACCAGAATCAGCAGCTTAGCAAGACCCTAAGCAACATAGGACACCCTGTCTCAAAATTTAAAAAATAAATAAATAAAAAAGGTCTGGAGACATGGCTCTGTGGTTAAGCAACCCTGGGTTCATTCCCTAGTACCAAAAAAAGAAAAGAAAAGAAAGATGTAGAGCCTTTTAATTTTCCTTTCTCTATTCCCACCCAAGATGGCATTTAGCTAGTTAGCTACATATTTGCTAATAGGTATTTCTTATTGTTACTACTATTCCTTGTTATGTTTTTCAATTTTATGGAATGAAAATGCATGTAATGTGGCAATTAAATCATGGAAAATAATGGAATCTTAGGTTTTTTAGAAAGATAACAAAATATCAAAGTCTGTTTGGAAAAATTTTTGGCACACTACCTAACATCCTAACATCCTACCTAACATCCGTCCACTCTGGCAGGTTCTCAAGTTTCATTCCTATTGCAGGGTATCCTTCTTTAACAATGCTGAATATTATTTGTGTATGTGCTCATGTGTGTGTACATGTGTGTGTTCCATTTTTCTTTATATGCCCTTCAGTTGATATTTGGGATGCTTCCATGTGAAGCTACAATGAACATAGTTGTGCCAAGTTGTTTTTTTTTTTTTTTTTTTTTGAGAGAGAGAGAGAGAGAGAGAATTTTTTAATATTTATTTTTCAGTTTTCGGTGGACATGACATCTTTATTTTATGTGGTGCTGAGGATCGAACCCAGCATCCAGTTGATGCCAGGCGAGCATGTTACCGCTTGAGCCACATCCCAGCCCGTGCAAAGGTCTTTTGATGATACTATGTTCAGTGTTTTGGATACATACTCAGAATCAGTATTACCAAATTACATAGTGATTTTCTTTCTGACTTTTTGTGGAAACTCCACACTGTTTTCCATGCTGGTGGATAATTTTACATACTTGCCAACAATGCATAAGAATTGCAAAATTCTCCATGTTTGATCTTTGTGTGTGTGTGCATATATGTAATATATATCTATATATTAGTAATTCATATTCAATTGAGAATGAAGTGATATTTCATCTGTTTTATATTTGAATTTTCTTACTGATATTTTATCAGATGCTAACAATCAGTATACATCCTTTGGAGAAATGTCTATTCAATTTCTTCACCAATTTTTAATCCAAAATTTGTTTTTCTGTTTTGGAGCTATTTATGTATTCTGGGTATTAACCCTTTATCAAATAGATACATGGTCTGCAAATATTTTCTCCCCTTCTATTGGCTGTCTTACACTTTATTGATTTTTCCTTTGTTGCAGAAAAGTTCTCCATGTTTGATCAAGTCTCATTTGTCTGTTTTTATTTTTATTGACTGTGCTTTTGGTGCCCCATCAATAATTGTGGCCAAATCTAATGTGCTGAAACTTGTCTCCTGTTTCATCCTAAGGGTTTTGTAGTTTGGGGTCTTACATGTAGATATTTAAACCAATTTGTTTAATGTTTGTATAAGATGTGAGGCTAGAGCCCAACTTTATTCTTTTATAAATTGATTTTCAGTTATCCTAACACCATTTGCTGATAAAATTCTCTTTTCTCCATTGTGTATTCTTGACACCTTTGTTGAAAATCATATTTACATTGTTTGATGTTTTTTCTGAGATCTCTATTCTGATCTATTGGTTTTCATATCTGTCTTAAAGCTGGGGCCATGGTACTATGATTTCTGTAGCTTTGTAAAATGTTTTGAGATTAGAAAATTTGAGCCTCTAAGCTTTATTATCCTTTCTCAAATCATTTTGGCTATTCAGAGTCCTTTGATACAATATGGATATTTTTTCACAGGGAGCATCCATATATATGTATCACTTTTATTAAAATATATTGCTCTAGTCCATTTTATTAGTAGTAATTTTTGTTAATCTCCTACTATGCCTAATTTACAAGTTAAACTTTATCATAGATACAGAGAGAAAAGACAGGGTATACAAAATAGAAAAGACACAGTATACATAGACTTTGCTATAACACAAGGTTTCACACATCCTCCGGGTCTTAGATCAGATCCCACATGGGTAAGGAGGTATACATATGCCATGGATTAATTTTGTCTGCTATTGTCCGACTCTTTTCTCCTTCCCCTACTTTTAACTGGATATTCTCTTTGCCTCGTTGCCCCTACTGAATATTTCCTGTTCAGTTTGGATCCTGTTCCTAATAGTTTTTCTTCTGCTTGAAGAAGACATGTGTTAAGAACCCCAGATGGGTTCTTTGAGTCTAGACCATGTTCTTGTTTTCACTCACATTTTTTAAAAATTTATTTTAATTTTTAAAAAATTTGTTCTTTTAAATATACATGACAGTAGAATGTATTTTGACATATTATGCATGCATGAAGTATAACTTATTCTAATTAGTATTCCATTCTTGAGGTTGTACATGATGTACAATTTCACTGGTGGTGTATTCATATATGAACATCAGAAAGTTATATCTGATTCATTCTGAGGTCCTTCCTATTCCCACCCTCTTCCCTTCCCTTCATCCCTCTTCCTTTGAGACAATATGGAGTTTATTTTTTTTCTTCTGTATTTCTGTAAAAAATGTCATTTGTATTTTGATAGGGATTTCATTGAGTTTGTAGGTGACTTTGGGTAGTATTTTTAAAAATTTTTTATTCTAATTTGTTATATATGACAGCAGAGTGTATTACAATTCATATTATACATATAGAGCACAATTTTTCATATCTCTAGTTGTACACAAATTAGACTCACACCATTCGTGTCTTCAGACACGTACTTAAGGTAACTATGTCCATCTCATCCCACTGTCTTTCTTACCCACATGCACCCTCCCTCCCCCTCCCTTCCCTTTGCATTGTCTATAGTTTTGCTAAGCCTCCAATGCTCCACCCCCTAATCCCATTATGAATCAGCATCCTTACATCAGAGAAAACATTTGGCATTTGTTTTTTTGGGGGGATTGGCTAACTTTACTTAGCATTATATTCTCCAACTCCATCCATTTACCTGAAAATGCCATGATTTTATTCTCTTTTAATGTGGAATAGTATTCTATTGTGTATAGATACCACATTTTCTTTATCCATTTATCAACTGAAGGGCATCAAGGTTGGTTCTATTACATTTTCTAATCAATGAACATGAGATGACTTTCCATGTATATGTGCCTTCTTTATTTTATAAATAATTCACAGTTTACAGGATATAAGTTTATTGCCTCCTTGCTTTAATTTATTCCTAAATATTTTGTTCTTTCTTATGCTATTGTAAATAAAATTTCCTAAAATCCTTTGTCGATGGATTATAATTCATGACCAGAGAAATAAAGGATTTTTATGTGTTTATTTTGTATACTATAAATTTGTTTAATAATTTTAAGATTTTTTAATAGAATCTTTAGGATCTCTATATGTAATATGTTATCTGTGAAAAGAATGAATTTTACTTCTTCCTTTACAATTTGAAAATCTTGCATATTTCTTGCCTCTTTGTTCTGTCCAGGCTTCAGTATGTTGAATAGAAGTGGTAAGACTGGGCATCTATGTCTGGTTTCTGATTTTACCGCAAAACTTTTTTAGGTTTTCATCTTTTAATATGATATTAACTGCAGAATTTTCTTGTGGCCTTTATTTTGAGGCAATGTCCATAAATTCCTAGGCTTCTGTGTGCTTTATTTTTCAATCATGAAAAGTTTTAGATTTTGTCAATTTTTTAATGATTCTGTTGAGATGATCTTAAGCATCTTTCTTTCGTTCTGTTATTGTGTTGATTGATCCTGATATGTTAAGCCATTTGCCTTTCATCAATGAATTCCTCTAGGTCACTGTCTTGAAAACTTGAGCTATTTTAATAAAATATCATAGGTTGGGTAACTTGACCAGTAGAAATGTATTTTCTCACAGTTCTAGAGTCTGCAAAATCTGAAGTCAAGATTCCAGCATTCTCTGGTGCCTACTGAAGGCTTTCTTCCTGTCTTGCAGATGCCACCTTCCCACTGTGTCCTGCAGCAGAGAGAGCTAAAGATGTCTGTAGTTTCTTCTGTAGGATATCAGATCTAACACACCAGCACTCCCTCTGTGTAACTCCATTTAACCTTTCTTATTCAGCTCCTCAAAAGTCACAACTCTGACAGTCATGAAGTGAAAAGGACTTCAACGCAACACACAATTCAGTGTTCACAAGTCATGGTATATAGTCTTTTCAATGTGCTGTTGAATTGTGCTTTTAATATTTCATTGAGGACTTTTTCAATATGCATTAGTGACATTGACCTACAGCTTTCTCCTTTTATATTACCTTTCTTTGTCTGGCATCATGGTAATGTTTGTTTCATAAAATGAATTCATAAATATTTAGTCTAATTTTTTTTTTTTTCTGGAAGAGTCGGAGAAGAAGCTTGAAAGAACTCCTTAATTGAGGTATGGTTTACAAAAGAAAATTGTAAGTATTTAAGATTTTTAAAAATTCTTGAACAGTTTGGTAGGATTCTCCACCAGTGAAGGCACCTTGTACTGGGCTTCCCTTTACTTGGAAATGTCTGGTTACTGGTAACCTAACATGTATATAAGGTAGGAAATAGGGAATCTGAAAGGGCTATTGACCTCAGCTCCACTTAGGACTCTCAACCCCACCAACTCATTCCACTGAAATCCTTCCTGCAAAGGGACACTGGGCCATCTTGCTTTAAAGGGAGGAAATTAGGTAGCCCTAAATGGAATTCAAGATCATGAAGGGAAAAGTCCCCAATCTTGGGCATGCACAATAGCATGAGGCACTGAACTAAAGGTAACTTGTTGCTAGTTGAAAAAATATTAGCATTGTGGTCTGCTCCCACTTATAAGCATTTTCAGAGGAAAATAAACATATTCATGGACAGTTTAGAAGAAATTGTGTCAAATTCAGCTGTAAATCAAGTTTTCAATCAACCCCAATCCGCCTAGAGAAGAAGAGGAAGAACTAGCACGCCCCAATAAAAGTAAACTACACTATGTAGAAGGGACCTGGAGATCCTTCGTGGCTCAGCCACTGCTCTCTCAGCATTTAATTTGACTTTTAATTTAAAAAACCCTCTGCTTTGCCTGCCAACCTTTCCTGACTCACTCACTTCCTTGGGTTGCCAAGAACCTGGACACAAGATCCCCTAGGCATGTCTCCTGTGCACTGGCAATAGTTACAGATTTGTTCATGCTTCATTTTTAATTCCTCTAAAATTTAGTTTTGGTAATTATTTCTAAGAATGTTATGTTTCTTTAAATTTACTCAATTTCCTGGTATATGATTTTTATAGGTTTCTGATGAACCTCTTTACTTCTCTTGAATTATTTGTATTGTTGTCTCTTTTTTCAGAATTTTTTTCTTAGTTCAGTGAAGTATTTTTTAATTATGCTGATTTAAAAAAAACAGCTCTTAGTTTTATTTTTTTCTCTTTTTCTACTATTATTTTATTCTCTACATTGATCAATTATGACTCTATAGTCATTATTATTTCCTTTGTTCTATTATCTTTGGAATTAGCTTGTTCTTTTATAGTATCTTTTCTAGTTTCTTAGCATGTAAACTGAAATTAATGAGTTGAGATTTTTGTTTGTTTGTTTGGTGTTTTGGTACCAAAGATTGAACCCAGGGCTACTTAACCATAGTACCATATTGCTCACTCTAATTTTTTTTTTTTTTTGAGACAGAGTTTTGCTAAGTTGCTTAGAACCTCACTAAGTTGATGAGGCTGGTTGGAATTTGTGATCCTCCTAACTCATGCTCCTGAGCTGCTGAAATGTGCCAGCTTGTATTCTGTTTTTTAAATATAAGCCTTTATCAATACGATTTTTTTCCAATTTTACTGTTACTTTTGTAGTATTCCATAAATTTTGTTCTTTATGGATTTTTATTCATCACAAGTTATTCTATTACCTTCATTATAATTTTCTGTTTGATATATTATTTGTTTGAAAAATTATTTGTGAATTTTTTACTTTCTCTTTTGGTACTGATCTCATTTCATCATTTTTGAAAAAGACACTTTATATGGTTTCAGTCTTTTCTACTTTGTCAAGATGTGTTTTGTGTCCTTGTGTGATTTATCCTAGAGGAGAACATGCATTCTGCTGATGAGGAGTGGAGGGCTGGTATTTTTAAGCTGGGCCTATTTATCTGGTATATTCTTTGAGACTTTTCAATTTAGGAGTCCATTTCCTTCCTCAGTTTAGGGAAATTTCATTTTTTAAAATACTTTCATTTTCTCTTTCTTCTTTCTATAATCTCCATACAAGGTATATTGGTTCTATACATAAGTTTCCATGAATCCATTAGGCTTTCTTCATTTATCTTTATTCTTTGTTCTTTTTAAAATTGCTGTTGATAATTTCTTCTGACTTGATATTTTGAATGATCTATCTTCAAGTTTGCTAATTCTTTCTGTTTAATCAAGTCTGCTGATGAACAATCCTAGTGATATTTTCTCTTCTATTATTGTATTCTTCAGCTCTAGAGTTGCTGTTTGTTTCTTCTATTATTTTCATTTCATTGATGAAATTCTAATTTTGTTCATGTATGTTTTTGCTGGTTTTATTTTGATTCTATTTCTTTAGGGTTGGTTTCTGTTGATTTATTTTGTGACTTTGATTAGGCCATGTTTCCCCGTTTTTTCATAGCCTTTGTTTCTGTTGTTGTTTCTTCAGAGATTTGGACATTTGAAAAAGTAGCTACTTTCCTGGTATTTAGGGAGAGACTTTGTGCAGTGGAAGACCTTCACCAGTCAACCTAGCTACAGATGTTTGGGCATTTTGAAACTTTTTCTAGGGAAATATCTTCTCATGGCTTCAGCAGGTAATTTTTCAAGAAAAAAGGTTTCTCACTTTCTCTTCAAGGACCATATAATCCATTGTTCTATGGTGTCTCTGTGGAACTGAAGGTTTCCTTGTGCTATAATAGGCAGCTGAGCTCTCTCTCTTGCTTAAATCAATCCCTCGGCATCCAACATGTGCTGGTTCTCCACCAGCATGTCAGGATAGAAAGACAGAAATCAAAGTCTTTGGTAAATCCTGAAAAATTCAGAATGTTAGAATTTTAGTCCATTTTTCTCCTTCCCTCTGCAATAAGCCACAAGTTGGGCATTTCCTTCTGATGGCACTTAGCTTTTCTGGCTGTGAGGGAAGGACCATTGAGGGTGAAATGTGATGGAATTACTCTTATTTCAATGAAGTTTTGTCATTTCCTGTTTTGTCTTCTTATTTTGCTTCTGGTTCTCATACAGATTTTTTTTTTTAATTTAACCGGTTATTAAGTGAGTGGTCCCATGGAGAAATGAGGTCTAGGACTTCCTATTCTACCATCTTTCTGACATCACTCAGGCCTCAAGCAATATTCTCATCGTTAGAAACCCACTTCTGGTAAGAATATCAATACAACAATGTATCCTACTTTCATTCTGAATTTTAACATTCATTTAATTATACTACAATCCTTCATTTGGGGGATTAGAGGGAAAAATGAATAGTAATATACTTAAGTTCAGACTCTTCTGCAAAATTTACAATGAAATTAAACATACAGGAACATAAGTTTAGATCTTCTAGAAAAGTAAAATTTTTAATGACTCATTCCAAAAATGACTTCTTTACTCAGGCATAAGTGGAGAACAGGTGTTCCACGACAGAGAGAGAGAGAGAGAGAGAGAGAGAGAGAGAGAGAGAGAGAGATGCAGATTAGTAAATATTTACGACTATTTGGGAAAACCAAAAAATATATAAATTGTGTATTTTATTGGTTTCATTATACCCTTGGTCTATTTAACAATTCTATTTACTAGCAACTATAAAATTTAAAATGAAATACAAATAAAGACATAGATTAATGTGTATAGTAAATCAAAACATTTTAAGTATTCATAGTGAATATGTAAACATAAAAATGTAAAGTAATATCTTTGTAACCTATTCCTAAACTTTTTTCATCACTACTCAGGATTGGACCCAGAGCCTCACACATGCTAGGCAAGCATTCTACCAGTGAGTTGTATCCTAACCCTATTCATAGTCTTTAATCAATATCTTAGCCACCTTCCATGGGAAGAGGGGTGGAAGTCCTTCATGGAACTTACTAGATCAATGCTGGATTTTGAGTGACAGTAAAGTATATACAAGACACTAACCAGGTTTGGAAAAAGAATGTTCAGGCCCAAGTAAGAGCAATGTTGAGGCAGACAGGACACGTTCAGGGACCTGGCAGAAGCTGAGTGACATCTGAGCATCAAGTGCAGAGTAGACAGAATTATCAGAAAGGATGCAAAAATGATGGGATATAATAAGAGTTCTGTATTACATATGAAGTGCTGTGATCTTAATATTTTAAGAAATGGGAAACCATAGCTCCTTTTAAGGTTACTTTTATATCCTATCATCAGCTATATAGAGAAACTATATCTTCCAAGTGCGGGTGTGCATGTAAGTGTGTATGAGCAAACAGACATACAGGCGTGAGGCTTGTGGAATCAAGTTAGTGGGAATTAAAATAAAAAAATAACTATACACAAGCAGAAGTCTGAGTGCTCAAAAGCCTATCCAGGCAGCCACCAGAAGAGAACACACTGACATTCAGGTTGTTGGTACGAGAAAGAATGCAGGTCCTGGCCCCCATTACACCCATCTCTGAAAAGGTACTCTGCCTTACTGTGGAGCAGGAACTCTCTTCTTTGAAACACAGAGCACCTACTTTATCAATTGCCGAAAACTTGGAGACAGAAGAGAGAAAGGAGATTCTTTGGCCTTTTATCAGACTCTAATTATTGGTTCCTCTTGAGGAGTAAACCTTAAATGCCACAGTACTTTTCACCATTTCTGACTCCATGAGGAATATTGTTGAATTGCTTTTCAGTTTTTTTTTTTCTTGTACCCAGAGCCAAGCAGTTTATACTCTTCAGAACAGGAGAGAGAAAGTGTGTGTAATCACACATTTTATCCAATTCAAATGACAAAATTTGAGTACAGACTTTTGGTGTCAAAACACTTCAGTGTGGTATGGTTGGAAGATAACATGTTTGGAAGTCAGAGAGACCTGTTCGTAAAACCCAGTTTGACTAATCATTAACTGTAACACCTGTAAGCCACAAGTCTGCAGATCTGTGAAGAATTTCCCCCTGAAAATCATTGAAAGGTGCATTTGTGATGTGAAGGCGGCTATGCATGGAACATGAAACGGGCTTTCCAAAAAGTATCACTCACTCAGTGTCTCAAGCATGTGGCTCCCCCATATTTGATGTTTTATCCTTTCCCCTCAAAATAATCCATGTTTATTTTCTTTTTCTTTACATTTTCTTGTACATCCAAAAGCTGTTCAACATGCAGTTTCAATGTGCATATACAAAATAAAATATTAAAAGGTTCAGCAAACCTAGGATTCCACACACTTTCTCCCTCCTGTCCTGAAGAGTATAAACTGTTTCTTCTTCCATAGTTATATATTTGTAATAAGAACACCTAAAATCTACTCTCAGCAAATTTTCTTGAATATTGCCTTTCAAATGTAATATTAATTTTTACTTTTTAAAAATTAATTATATTATTTATTTTAAATTAACATATAAAATTGTAGGTATGCAATATGGGCAACAAGATGTTTTAAAGTGTATATATGTTGTGGAATGGATAAATATATCTAATTAACATATGCATCACCTCAATAATTAAATGGTTTGTGGTAAAAATATTAGTACCCACTATTGGCATTTAAAGGAATGCCATGTATCGTTTACTGTCACCATGTTGCAGGGGAGATTTCTTGAAATTATTCTTCCACTCTGCCTGTAATGTTGTGTCCTTTGACTAAGGTCTCCCCACCTCTTCTCCTCCACTACTCTAGCCTCTCGTACCCACCATCCAACACTCATCTCCATGAGATCCACTCTTTAAGATTCCATATACAAGTGATATTGTGTGACATCTGTCCTTCTTATTTCATATAACATAATATCTTTTAGTTTGTTAACTTAAATATTTTTAAAGTAATAACACCAATGAGAGAAGAGTATACATCAAAGCAATTCTTTAAGTAAAGATGCAGGCTTGCCTATGCATGAACCCAACTATAGAAATGCTACATGGGCAGGTAAAAAAAAAAAAGGCAGCCATGTATTAAAAATGTGAACTGTAATTCTTCTTGTATGTTGACCAATTTTGCTTATACATTTGCAAATTTCCTGATATTCTACTTCCTCTTTCATTTCTTTCTGGTGAACTCTTATTTCAGTTGATAATGTATTTGAAAAAATTTTCTAAATTTCTCTCCTGTACATAGTCACTATTTTCTCTGTGCTAATCCTGTACCTTTTACTTATTTCTCTAATCTCACTATATGCTTAGTTTTGCAATTGTTTATTTCTATACATTACCTTCATTGGAATATAAAACCATAGCTGTCTATAATTATGAATGATAAAGAAACACAAAGTCTCTGTAAGAAAAAAAAATACTCTTCTGCAAAGGTCCTTGCAATTTAACTGTAGACTGCCCCACATAGTCTGCTTGTGAGCTTCTGCTTCAAGATGACAGAACTGCTCCAGGATCCAAAATCTGGATTAAGGTTATGTCAAATTAAATTGCATTCATTTTGAATCCAAATGAAAGGAGTTACCATTTCTGAGGAAGGTTCTTCTCATAACATTTAATGATTCCTGGAGCCCAGGAAAGCAACTACAAGTTTACAACCAGGGTTTAAGCTTCTGCTCTTCTCATATGTACCCTGACATCACATAGACCAGAGATCTGCTAAGATCAAAGTCAAGGAGGTGGGACATACATTCTACCAGGAATGGATCACAGCAAGCATGTGAATTCTTACCCTGTGAAAATGGAGGGTAGAATTGTGACTCATAATTCAATCAGAAACAGGGATTCTTTACAGCATATGTTTATTTGAGTTACATCTTTGCTGGATATATCTCACTTGTTATTAGGTATGAGTGGTTATACAGTAAGACACTGAAAACTCTAGAGAACACTGAGAATGAAATGATATCTGCATCTCTGCACGATAGGAAACCTAATTTCATTTCTCTCTCTAAGCAGCAAGGGCTTGAATTTGCCCAAAGAGGTTTGAAACCTCTCCAGAATCTGTTATTGACTGTACCTGTTATTATATAAGCACTTAAGATTTTTGTCATTGAAATGATCCAATGCTTTTGCCGAGAAGATGTATAAATAGTCAAAAGTGACAGGAATAATCAGCTGTCTTCTTTCAGATCAGTGAGTGTTCCTTCTGCTGACACCTCTTGTTTTGTTCAAATATATGCTATTATTTTACTCTGATTTTAAAAAATACTGATAAAATTAAACCCAATTCAGAAATTCATTCATGATGGACTCACAGAGATTTCCGTAAAAGGATAACAGAAGGAACACAACCTCGAAAACAGCTTTGTTCATTCCTAACATCCACTTTGAATTTAGTCTCAAAATACAAACGTACAATGTTGAAAGAAGTGTAAAAATCTTATATCTAAAAAGCTTGATCTCAAGGAATCTGGGAGTAGAAAAGTGGTTACTGGAACTGTGGAGAAGTTGGCTAATGACTACAATATATGGTCAGGTGGAAAAATAAGTGATATTGTTCTACTGCAAAACAGGCCCAGTGTAGTTCACAATGAGAATACATTGTATATTTTAAAATAGCAAGAATGAGTTTTGAATGTTTTTACCTCAAAGAAATAGAAAATTTTAAATATGATGGATATGCTAATTACCTATATTTGGGAATAATGCAATGTGTACATGAATTGAAACATAACATTAGGCTGCATAAATGAGTACAATTACTACAGATCCATCAAACATAAAAGTTTTCAACAACATTATAATGCATTCATTCTAAAAGGAGTGTGACTGGTTGGGAGTGATGGCAGAATGGATGGTGAAAATACTTGGCTTTGTTTGTTAAGCACAGTGTGTCGCATAGGGCGTGGGGGCAAACAGTGAACCTCCGCCTTCCTCCCCCTCCTCTCCTTCAACTCCTTCCCACGGTTATTACTTAGGGTTAAAGAATCCATTCCATGTTTACATGATGTTATTCACATTTCAAGAACCATGATGATGACATTTATCCCAGTATATACTATAGTGAATAACCAGTAATTCTCAATCCTCATCTTGTCCCTAAGAACAGTGAAGACAGACTCCTCCTTGACCAAGGCCATCAAGACTGCAAGTGGGACATTTCAGGAAAATGTAGGAAATAAAGGACTTTTACCTTGATGAAACTGTTTCCTGTTATCTCGTAATGGTGGATACAAGGTATCATGTATGTGTCAAAACCCATAGAACTACTGAAACTGCAGAGAAAACCTCATGTGATGGACACTACTATCCAAAGTACATGTATGAAGACAGGAGTTGGTGTGAATATACTTTGTATACAATAAGAGATATGAAAAATTGTGCTCTATATGTGTAATAATTTTGCTGTCATATAAATAATAAAAAAACCCTAATGTACACTGTAGTTTCTAGCTCACACTTATATGTCAGTATAGGTTAATCAACTCTAACACTTATCCAGACAAGAGGCTAATGCCTGGAGGGAGGGTGCAAGGTGACATAGGGTAGAGTACGGGAACTCTGTACTTTGGCTCAGTTTACCTATGTCTTAAACCACACTAGAAATGAAGTCTACTAGGAAACAATTTAAAAACCACACAAAAAAATTTAGAGATCAGAATTCAATCACTCTAATCACAAAGTCACAATATAAATATCAGAATTTAATGATAAGAATTCGGCATCAGTATATCCATAAAGAAAATGGCTCTTAAAAAAATATGTGTAGCACTAGAGGCCCACATAATTTGGCTACATGCCTTACAAACCGTCCTAGCTAAAATCTTCCACTGTCTGATTGCTATTGCAAGACAGGTTTTATCCACAGGCAATATGGGTCTTTTGAATCCCTGTTCAAATAAATAGAGATCAAAATGCTCCACCCGAAACTCACATGTCACAGCACAAGGAAACAGGGCAGTGTATCGTAACACAGCCCTATCCTCACTCTCATCTCCTCCTGTTCACAGGGTGTTTCTGCACCACACCAGTCTTACCTGTGTGGAGAGTGTAGTGTTCAATGGAGCACCATATAACTCCACGTTCAACCCTCCTTTCCTGCTGTCTAACCCACTGTGTCTCCGGGAGTGTGGGCCCACCACTCCCACTGAGCTACCAGGGCCCACAACAGTCCTGCCTCACTTGAAAAGAAGTGCTGTGGAAAAGTGCTTTTTAGTGGTTTGAAACTTGATTTATTTATTTAGAATATTCCAACCATTTTCTTTTCTTATCATGGTGGAAACTTGAGGATATCTTTCCCTCAGCATTTTTCAGACCCACTGGTCTTAGAGCCCTAGGGGGTGTGAGAGGCACTTTAGAGGTAAGTGGACGAGGGCCAGAGGCAGTAAAACTGGCTCCACATCACGTGAGTGCTGGGGTAGACCTAAGCCAGGAAGTCAAGCTTCTTCCTCCAGCTTGTGCTGTATATTATGCCCTGTTCACTGCTGGGAACGGTACCATAAATGCTGTCCTGAGTTGAAGATCTGATGCGCGGAATTTACCTGCATCCTAACCTTCCTTCCACTTTGGTGAACCTGTTCTTTGATTTACTGTTTCTCTGTTTTGGTCAATGATCCCCATGCTATTTTCAAGTATATTACAAAGGCTCCAGAAAATTCATGTCTGCTGCTTGCTCTTTTTCAGAGTAGTGGTATGTACCAGATAATAGCATTACCTCTTCGAGATGATTCTGAGTTTATTAATCCATTGTTCACAATCACATTGTATTCTATATTTGCTTAGTTTTTTTTTACTTTCCATATTACTAAAACTAAAAAAGGTTATACCTGACTTAAAGTTCACTCTTTTATTCTCCCACCCCCTCAAACAAAGAGAACAAATCATGTACCAATAGATGATAAAACATAGAAAATAATCGGATGCTCTTATTTGTTTAGTTGTTAACTTCTTTCCATTAAATAAAAGCATTATTGGCAGAAAGAAGGTCCTAAGAAAAGAGCTGATTCAGGAATACTATCTGCCAAAAAAAATAAATATTGCATGCAAATATGAATTTATGTATTTTCTTTATGGCTTTAACTATAAGGCTCATATCAATTAAGAATCACAGGAATCATAAATTTATCATCTATTTCTTCTGTAAAATGATTGAAAATAATTGTATAACTTGAAATGAAATCATTGATTTTCTATTCTAAGTAGCCTCTTTCCCTCTAGAATTCTACACCTAACTTTTAAGGGCATGTTGTACAAGGCCTTGGAATTATAGAATGATAATTGTGAGAATTGTAGTTATGTATTAACAGAGATCACCTGGAATACTTTCACCAATATTTGGAGCTATTACCTATAAAAGGATTGTACAAATTACTCTGTGAAGCAGAACCTAGTGCTGCTCACACTGGGGACAGAGCGCCTGGGTCCCTTTAATGACAATACTAAGACTCCCCTTGCCAACAGCAATGGCTCTACCTACATTTTGATGAAGCTTCAAAGGCAGTTCTGATGGGCATGTTCTTGAATGTTCAGTTCTCAAGGTTGGCTTTGCTTTTTCCCCACATTATATGTGTCCCCCATAAGACCACTACTGAACGCTCAGGTGTCAAAGGCCTCTCCCTTCAGAAGACTTTCCAGATACTTCCTAGAATTACAGAGATACCTTATTGTCTCTAGGGAATTGGTTCCAAGAAGTTCCATGGCTACCAAAATCCTTCAAATGTTCACATACTTTATGCCAATGGCACAGTGTGTGTACAACCTGTGTGCGTCTTCCCGTTTGCTTTCATCATTTCTGGATTGCTTATCGTACCCAATACAATGTAAAAACTTTGCAAATTGGCATTTATCTGGTCCACAGCCCACCTGTGCCAGGGCAGTGGAGTAGGTTGCTGAAATCCAATTAAAGTGTTCAGAGACCGTGTGTGAGACGTGAGAGATTGAGGGAAGCCTACAAGAGACCAGTGCGTGATCCAGGAAGAGTTCAGTGGTGATATGTGATCAGATAGCACCTTCAAAGTGGCGGCCACTGGATGAGTATGTGTAGCCTTTCCACAGTGCCCCCCCGTTCCACCCCAGTCTTCCCTGAGAGGGGTTTTGTGTGTTATGTTGCAGAAGCAGTGATATCACCAGCACCAGCTCTTTCAGTTTGCTTAGTTTGCTTGTCTGACTAGCATCCCAAGGAGCAATCGTCCTGGGGTACCTGCAAGAAAGTAGTTCTCAATAGGTAACACCAACTTACCTTAGTTCCCAGCATGCATAAGAGACAGTTACGCATCCAGACATTTCACCATAAGCTGCTTCTTATTGCTCCTGTAACTTGGTAAGTTTGAGGGGACTAGAAAGGGGACATTCCCAGGGATGTAGTATTATACTGTTTCCCTTTTCTTTCAGGATGGTAAAGGAAAAATGTCTGTGTGTGAATAATACAGGTGAGACTTTTATAAAAAAAAAAAAAAAAAAAAAAAAAAAAAAGATCTTCTCACTACATGTGGCGGAACCTGAGCATGCGGTGTTTGTGGATAGAAAGGGCTGACTGTGAGCGCTTCTCCCTTGCTTCCTTTGGAGCTTTCTGTCATTGATTGTAAATGTCCCTGCATGTAGCTCCCTTTCACGGAGGATTAAAGAATCATTTTCACACTCTTTGCATTTAGGGGTTCCAGAAAAATAAGCCTGTCATTCTTCTGATGAGAACTGATATTTTGAGGTGTATTACCATGAAACAACTTTCCTTACAAGAGTGTTTTAAGAAGGCGTCATAGTTAAAAACCAGTCTAGGCTTTGAAGTAAGACAAACTTTCTTCAAATTCCTGGCCTGCTGTTAACATTCATTCATTAACCTCCTGCACTCTTGTTCTCTCATGCATAGACTGTGTTATTTCTTAATATATGGACCATGTAAACAGGCTTGAAGATACGTAATGGGAAAATGGACAGGAAAGAATGTATGTAATGCCCCCTAGAGATCTGTGACAATATTGTGAAAAATAGTAATTGTGTTTTCATTGGTTCATTTTGCAATTTTCAAAAGGGGAGTAGGACTGTAATGGAACTCTGTACACAGTAAAATGTGGTCTACATGCATCATCTCTTATGCTTACAACACCCCTGATATGAAAACACTATAGCCATCATTTTATGAATAAGAAAATTGAACATTCATATTTCAGGGTTAAAATGTTGCTACGTAATGGATCAGCAATGGACCCTGGGTCTTTCTGAGTGCATAGATCATGTTCTCTTTATTCTATTCTCTTCACTTATTCAGGAAACATCCCTGGATTTCCATTTCTATCCTGTGGATGCAGACATTATAACTACCTGCAGTGTTGAAGCTGCACATTGAGTGCCACGTGCACTTTCACAGCCCGCCCTATCATTGACTCAGGATCGGCCCCTCTTCCATTTTTCATAAAGGGAAGCTGAGGCTCAGAGAGTCTCACTGATGGGCTTAGATCATCCAGCTGGCAAATGGCAGAGGTGGGGTATAAATCAATTGTGCACAGCCTGAAATTACATCCATCAAGTCTTCTCTATCTTTATCTATTTTTCTGTTTATATTCATCCATGGTCTTCTTCCCTTACTCCTATTGTCCAACAGTTTTATTTTCCTTTGAATCCTACTCTCCCTTCAATAATTCCTCGCAGCGTCTCCTCTTCCCTCTGGGACTATAAGTGTTTAGTGATCTAGAGACGAGCAGGAACAGATTGCCATGGTTGGTGGGCAGCTGCTGAGCACCAAATCACCGATGATCACTCATCAGCCTGTTCTCAGCAGGCTCGGTTTCAGCCTGTCTTGCAGATCCATTAAATGCAGGCAGATGTATAAATTCTATTTTGGGGGGGGGGCAAAGAGGGGCTTGTTTCGTGCACTGTTTAGACCAATCTTACAAATGTAGCATCCAAAGGCTTATCATCCATTGCACTCTCAGGTGGAGGATCACATCTTTTTAGGAACTAAAGATAAAGGAATGTGGTTGTTATAGCAGGTGCACAGAGGTATCAAGACTGATGCACAGGCATCATGATGGAGACTCAGGACAATGGGAAGAATAGAATCCCCGTGTTCCTGCTTCATTCTACATGGTGTTAAGTACTAATTTGTACAATAACCTATATACATTATTGTGCTAATTTTTACTTGCATTATCACATTTCCTATCCACAACAACCCAGTGATTTGTGTGCTGTATAAACTGTTTATTCTTATTCTCAAAGAAATTGAGAATAAGACTGACCTATTGAATATAATAACTGATCTTGTAAGTGGTGGATTCTGCATTCTGAAAAGTCTAGACATTTTATGTCACAGAATGAAAGCATCTGATGTGTGATTTGGAAAAGACACCAGATTCTTCCAAACCATTTCCTATCTCTCTCATGCTCCTGTACCTATGCATCAAAAGGATAGTGATATAAAACACCCAATAGTTTTATGGATTTCAATGCACAACGATCAACATATTCTCATATTGACCATCCTTTCAAACACCTGTCTTATTGCTACTGGAATACAAGTGAAGTGTCTACAAAGTCAACTCTTTTAAGATCGCATTAGCCACTCTGGTAAGTTTTCCTTATAACTCCACATTATCAGACCAGACAGTAAGCTAATTGAGGTTCCTGTAGGGAAATTTCTTTTGTCTTGTTCATGTAGGTTTACAGGAGGTTCTATAATGACAGTTTTCCCTTTCAAGTTTTAGAATGGATTGAGAAGATATCAGTGCCATGCATAGAACTCTGTTAGAGATGAAGCAGAACTGGGGGATGCAGCTTATCATGAAAGAAACATCATACATCTGGTGATTTTCCCTCAAGTGTGGACTGGAAACTTGCAGGGAAGAGATGTTCAGCCCTGTTGGATTTATTCTGAGCAAACAAAAATGGTGAAAGGACCCTGTATGTTCTGCAGGCATGCTGTGTCTGCAAGAGCATACCAAGTGTTTTGCCTTTCTCTATGACTTTGTTTCTCATCTTGTTTGCTGAGCACCTATTTTAGGATACTAGATGAGAAGGTATATTGGTCCACAAAGGAGGTCCATGGGGCTGGATCAAACATGACCTGTACTCACTATTTTAATCTCCCCATTTCCTCTGGGAGTTTGAGTATATAGATAGTACACAGACAAGTAGATTAACAATAAAAATCATACTTTGTGGACCATAGAAGTGGTCACTGTAATAATGCATGCATCTCCTTCTTTTAGTCACCTTTTTTTGCTGCTGTAATTAAAGGACCCAACTAGAACAATTGTGGAGGAGGAAAAGTTTATTTGAGGGTTCACAGTGTCAGAGGTCTTAGTCCATAGAAGGCCAGCTCCCTTCCTTGGGGCTCAAGGTGAGGCAGAACATCATCCAGGAGAAGATGGCAGAGGGGATCAGCTCACAAGAGGATCAGAAAGCTGAGAGGGCCACTCTACTCCCCAGATACAAAACATATACATACCTCCTAGCCACGCTCCCAACGAACCACTTCCTCCAGCCACACCCCACCTCCCTCCAGTTACCACTCAGCTAATTCATCCAGGGATTAATTCACTGATTACGTTAAGGCTAGAACCCAATCATTTCTCCTCCAAACATTCTTGCATTGTCTCACACATGAGCTTTTGGGGGACACCATATCTAAACCACAACCATCCTTGTGGGTGAACAACAGCAAGGGAAGAAGAAGTAAACAGAAGCCAAACTCCTTTTCTTCTCAGCTTTATCCCAGTTATAAAAACTGTTTAGAATGAAATTTTAAAATGATAAGATCAAAAGGTGTTCTCTCTCCTTTCTTCTCTCTCTATTACCTCCTGTGATTCAGCTCTGTTGAGACGTGGTGGGATCCAAAGCCTTCCCTGCCCTGTTTTTACCCAACTCTCCAGTGCATTAGGTCACTTATGTAGCATTATGGGAACGGCACAGTCATTTCTAGCCTGGGGATTTAATGTAAATCAGATGTAAAACTGGTTGAAATATACAACCCCCCAGTCTTAAGATATTTAAGGTACAGCTAGAAATTTCTATTTTATTCAGTTGGCATGCTGAATAAATTAAATGAGATCATACGTTCAGTATTTTAATCAGACTTATGAAGGATACGTGTGTGTGTGTGTGTGTGTGTGTGTGTGTTCTAATTTTATTGCTGAGCAGCGAGTATATACCACATTTGGTTTATTTATTTGTGTTGAAGGACACATGGATTGTTTTCAGTTTTAACTATTACAAATAAAACGACATGAGCATTCAAAAATAATTCTATTTTATTGTATTTTATTTTTTAGCACTGGGGCAGGGCTTTGTGCATGCTAGCCAAGTGCTCTACCTCTGAGCTGAATCCTCACCTCAAAAAGAGTTCTTTGGGTAGAGATAATATTTCATTTATATTTGGTTCATATGGTAGGGACATGTTTAAAGTTTTAAGTAACTGCCAAACTGTGTCCTAAAGTGGTTGTGCTATTTACATAGTGGTCAAAAATTCTAGTTGCTCTATCTCCTATCTGAGGCTCTTGGGAAGAATCTTTCCAAATGTAGTTATTCAAGTGATGTATATTGGTAGGAATGTGGTTATGATTTTAATATGATTTCCCTAATCACTATTCCTGTGTATCATCTATCCATGTACTTATTTTCTTGCTTAAATAACTGTTTAAATTATTTGGGACACTTTTAAAATTGGGTTGTTTCATTAGTTAAAGAGTTCTTGGTATGTTTAGATATATCATCTCTCTCAAATACGCATTTTCAATATTTCCTACCATCCTGTGGTTTACCATTTCATTTGTATAATAGTTATCTTTGAAGAGCAAAAGGTGTGAATTTGATACCATTTATTATTTATTCTTTGCTTTGGATGCAGTATTTAAATTAATGCTTAAATCAATTCTTCAGATATTTCAATGTTTTTTCCAATTTTCGTTACTTTGTGTATGTTTTTGTTTTTATAGAGATAGGGACAGATCAAGTTTTATTGTCTTGCATATGTTACCAGTACCACTGGTTGAAATATCTATCAAATTCAATTAAATTGGTTTGAACCACTCAAATATAAAGAAGCCATTTATTTGAGGGGTTGCTATTAGACTTCCTTATTGCTTCAGTCATTTGCATTCACTATGGCCTCATATAAATAACTGTGAGCATGTTATTTTACCTGTTTCCGGGGATCGTCCATCAGACGGCAGCTCTGATGAAGGTTACATGGTCTAGAGGGACCTCACTCACATGTCTCAAACTATCAGGCTGTGGGACAGAGTGCCCTGAATCTTCACCTCTTTGCAAATAACCTGCCAAGCTTCGCAAATAGTACTACCAACTCTTATCAAGTTTCTATTTGTTTCGTGTTGGGTAATGTCCTGTTGGCAAAAGCAATCTGTATGGCCATGCCTAGATTCAAAGGATGGAGAGAAAGACTCCACCTCTTTTTGAATAATGGCAAAAATCATACCACAGAGAAAATACCTACATGGCGGGGGTGGGGGGGACTGTGTCTTTCTCATCCACTCTGCCACATTTTCATGGATTAAACTCCGGTCAGCATTCACAATATTGGCCAGTTTTGAATCACTTCTGTTTCCTACTCAGTGAAAAGAACATATGTTATCATCTTCTAAATTTCGGTTTTCTGTCCCCTGCCAATGACTTCATTAGAAGCCATGTAAGCACATAAAATTAAGTGGGAGATCACTGCAAATGCTCATGCTATCTATGGGGAGAATATAAATTCTAGATTTATTTGCTGCAGAAGTAATTAAGGCCAAAGGATTTCCATAATAATATCCCCACTGATTGATTTGCTGTGTCAATATGTGTCTAGGACACATAGTAACTGCCAGTAGGGACCAGCAATAAATAGCACTTACCTGCAGACTTTGTGTCCCACGGACAATTTTCGAGGAAATAGAAATTACAAATTTTAGGAGAACAGAACCAGAAACATAACATTATCTAAAGTAGCATTTCTTAATTGCTGCAGGACATTTATTTGTCTTCAATCTTCTTTCTCTCCCCTGTTCTCTCTTTCTCCTTAGGGTGTCATAGCACAAAAGGAGGCAGGTTTTAATTTTGCTTATCAATGCATCTTGAGCATAGGATATGGATTAAAAAAATAAAATTAGATATTTTCACATTAATTTACTTTTATTTTCATTTCAGTGAAATTGCCACTATGAGAAAAGTCAGTGGAAAAATAATAAAACAAAATTTTGTGATCAAGCTCTGACTAATTTGATGTTGTTTGCAGATGGGTTCTTGGGTGATGACATTGTGAAGTTGGGGCACCTTGATAGAATTGGTGCCTTTCTGAGACACTCTAGAGCTTGCTTGTTCTTTCTACTAGGTGAGGTTAGTAAGAAGGTGGCCATCTGCAAGCCAGGCAGAGCCCTCATTATAAGTAGACCACACAGGCACCTTGATCTTGGATGTACAGCTTCCAGAGTGTGGGAAATCTGGTTTCTGTGGTTTAAGCTACCCAGTAAATGACACTTGGTGGCAGCTGACTGACTAGGACACACTTTTTCTAAGTGTGACAAAATAAAGTCTCCTTTTCTTAATTAAACATTGCCATTGTTTATAGTTATTTCAATGTGTGAATCAGAAGTCTGTTGACACTGGAAAATCAAAACAAAACTACAAAATAAATAAGATGTAGAAAAATTTATAGCAGAGTAACACTTGTGAATACCCTCCCCTAATTTCAATATTACATATTCAATACAGAAGCTTTATTTTTCTACATCATTTTTTTATTAAATGGATATGATCAGTTTCATTTCTTATAATATTCTTATTTATTAAAGAAGGCTCTCATCTGTTATGTGTAATTACATTCAGAATAGCCTTTAACAAAAATATTCTACAGTAAGAATATGAAATTAATGGAAGCAGATCATCACTAGGATCTTTTGAATTTTAATTTTGATTGATTTCCATCTCAAGGTAAGAAAACTTTTTCCCCTAAACTACGTAAAGGTGGTATATTCTCAGTGCTGAGTTGCTAAGAAGTTTTCCAATTTAATGAGGTCAGTGTCACACTGAGGAGTAGAAATTCCCAGCTTGAGAATGTAAAATATAGTGATTTCATTAAGAAAACAGAAGAAAGGCTGAGAGGCACTAGGCAAGAACCCATGGTTGGCGGGAATTTACTATGAATCTAAACATTATGAACAAAAAAATAAAATTAAAATTAAAAATACATGCCAAAGCTGTCCAGTTAGAATTAGGGCTTCTGTGAGGACCTCAGTGGGAGGGTCAGAGGCCCTTGATGCAGAAGAGTATTTCCTAATAGAAACGATGGTAATGATGGAATAGGAATGAATGGTCAGAGATAAAGGTGAAAAACTGAATTTCCCCAAGTGCCTCCTACATGCCTGAGATTTTTCCAGTTTCAAGCATTCAGGTTATTACACATGTTTTCATGGGGGAAGGGTTTTAGGATGATAGGTACTTCCTGACTAAAACATTTCTGGAATCCACAAAAATTTTCTAATTTGTGAATCCATGTTCTTTAATCAACTGAGTTAATAGGTGTTATTCCATCACTCACCCACTCACCTATAACTTGAACCTCTGTAGACAACTGCTTGGTTACTTACTACCAGCATAATATTAGACACATTCTTGTTTGCCTTGCATTTAGGTATCTAAAGAACCATTTTGGAGATTTTACCAAAATGAGGAATTCCTAGTATTTGCACTTGAAAAGTGGTATAAACCAACAAAGGCAAACTTAATGAGCAATAAATTTGAAAATCAATCAAAATAAATTGCCTTTTCTGAGGAATTCTGCAAAAGGAAAAGTTTTATTTCTATCTCTCTTAGTGATTTCTTGCTTAATTGGAAAAAGAATGAAAAGTTTAACTATAGCTTAGTCTGATTTAATTACATCTGACTTAATCAGTAATATAATGATAAAAATGAGGTATTGCATTTTTTGGAAAATCAAGATGTTACCAAAATGATTAATTTTCAAAATTACATATGTGGTGATGAATTATAAGTTTCATAATAAGAAATTTATTTAGAATAATTTTTATAAATTACTTAAAATATAAAAATAGTTTTTTTTGTACTACTTTTCAATTAGGATAATTCTCATTGCCTTGGAAAACAAACAGATATATATGCAGTACCATCTATGAGGAAAGGTGTAGGACTGATCTTATTAATGGCATCTTTCAGCCTGTCTTAGCATCATGTGTGGTTTTGAATGAATTCCCTGAAATCTAGGCTAGCATTGCCATTAAGAATTGCAACCTTACTCTAGACACAGGAAGGTGTATCAAATATGTCAGAACTTCCTCTCCTTAAATCTATCTCTATAAGCTTTGGAAAGTCATATCAAATCTGCAGAACCTATCATTCACCTCTGGAAAAATAAGGAATCAAATCAGATATCACTAAAATTCTTGTCAGTACTAGTATTCTGCAAAATTGACGTAAATGATTTCTCTCAGTTTATGGAGAGGCAGCTGACTTTTTTTCTGAGTGGTAAGTTTATGTAAATAGGATGCATTTTGCAGTCCCTTTCTTACTTAATTTCTCTCTGAATACTGTCAAAGTCTTTACAGATGAGAATATTGAAGCTCAGAGAGCTGACATAGCTAGCAAACTACTCAAAATCCCATGCTTTATCCACTGCATTGGAAAAAATCAACACATTTTTCTCCCAGCAACATGCAGATCAGGTTATATAATAGAGGCATGAGGGACACCAAATGTGTCAAAATTATTATAATTACTGGCATTTACACATGAAATGTTAGAAATGATTTTTACTATGAAAATTCCCATCATATGCAATATCTTGTTTGATCTTTTTGTGAAAAGCATTGCTGACGTGGAAAGGGCCATGGCTTAGCTTCTGAGAGCCCTGACTGAATACCCTAGGTCTACTGCTTGCTAGACCTATCGATTGGTCTAAATGCTGATTCCCTGGCTAAACTCTGATTTCAATGCACCCCCATTGTCCATTATCTAAATTCTGGGATGATAACCCTTTTTTGTTTGGTTGTTTGAAACTCAGTTGTATGGCTACCTTCTCAATCAATTCATATTTAACACTTAGGAGATAATAATAGGGTGTTCTATGAGAGATGTGAAAATTAAGATTGCCAAAATGCTAGCAATAATACTTCACACAGAATGTCAGAGACAGATTTAGAACACACTTGTTCCTGTATTGACAGAAAAGGAATGACCTTTCATCCTCCATGCCACCTGCACTGTTCACTCATGACTCAGTGTTATTGTATGCTGGCTTTTCACCCTGGGCACTTTGCAGAATGGCATCTTTGGAACTACCATTTGTGATTGGGGTAAATAATAATTATACTTGTTACTTTTATGTGCACAGGTGGAAGCAATCACTTCAAAGCATATTTTTTTTTATTATAGGAGGAATCATTTAGGAGACTTTCTTTTTCATTATGCAAAAACATGTTGAATACATAAACAATTGCTTGCACAAAAGGATGCAACTGATTTTCTGAGATCTAAATTCTGCCATTCCTGAGATCTCTGGATATATGTACTGCAGAATGGAATGGACTGATTTATTTAAAAAGCGCAGGGGCTTCTGGGAAGGAAGGGACCGAGATCTCAATCCTTCTATTCTAAATATACTAGTTACAGAAAGATGTCTGTATGGACTGATGTTTGCATGAACTGTGTGGTCCTATAATTGATCTTCAGTAAGAAAAAAAATAACAAGGGTCTAAAGAAAAGAAAAGAAAATCTAGTGACATATCTGGTGATAAGTGGCTTGTTAAATTTAGGTATATGGATGGCAAAAACTAGAATGGTATTAGAAAAAAAAAGTCTAAGCAGAATGAAGCAAAAAGAGCAATAAGCTTGGAACCCAGCAGGTGGAAACACAATGTTGCCAGGAGAAATTTGTACTAGCATCATTGAAACAAGGGATATTTGGTACACTGTATACAGCCAGTCCCCTCAATAGCACCCAGTGGTAGCAACCAAAGCTGTTAGAATAATGGCCTGATTTAACATTTCAAAGGGAGAAGGAAACAGCCTGTTAATCAGGAAAAATAGGTGTCATTTATAAAACTTAGGAGGTAAGAAAGCATGTGTATTTCAAGAAGGGTAAGCTTTTTCTGCAATTAGCATTGGTCAGCCATGCCAGGGCAGCACTACAGTGACAGGGAGGGCCTGGGGATCACAGAGAGCTTGTGACTAACTTTTTGAAATGGAAAGCCGCACTGTTTACATCCAGGCAGGCTGGAGGCCCCTAGAAGGTTTCTCTAGTGTCGGAGTGTCACATAGATTCCCTCTATACCAGCATGCACTAGGCAGTCTTGGGACAGGAGGCCCCTCCACTCCACCTTCAAGAGACTTACTTCTCCAGGGCCACTGCATCTATGCAGACCCATAACTGGAAATACAAAAGAGCAAGTGAGAATAGTTGCACAGACAATGCAGGGAATTTTGAAGAAGGAAGACACCATCTGATCAGGATGAGGGAAAGCCTCCTTTGAGAGAATGTGACTGAGAATGCCCATAAATGGGAGGCATGGAATTTCAGTGGAGATAGAAAACAAGAGTCCTGTGTTTTCTGTGCTGTTCCTCTTGAGAACCACAGAATAGCAGTTGCTCCATATTCTTTGCAAAAATGCTTCTATATGTAGAAAACAAATGTTCTATGGCAAAAAAGATATACATATAGCCTTATTCTGCAGTAACCAACACAGAAGCTTCTTTGCATATAGCAATTATTTTTCCTTGAAAAGCAAACTACTTTGCAAAAATGAGGGAGTGAGTCTTAGTGACATCTTAAGTACAATATTATAGCTTTAAAAATGTTTCAGCCAAATTCAAAACTATAGCATTCAGGAGTTTTTAATTTCACTTTGCTGAAATGAGTTTCATTCGTTAGGACACGGAAAGGAAACTCCTCAGATTGCTGAATGATTTTCTCCCATTGGCAAGAAAGCAACATTTCTCTTATTTGCTGCTCCTGTCTTGTGAGTATTTGAGCTTTCCTCCTGCAGAATATTTATTCCTTTGATAGATTTTATATTTCATCCAGGGTGTCAAGAATAACTCTACTTAAAAGGAGCTCAGTATAAAAAATGCAAGCCTTTTGTGTATGTTTTCCACTTTTACCATCTCTGTAGAAGCAGAACAAGTGATTGCAATTGTTATTTGCCTCCTTTTCTTTTGCTCTGTCTTGGTTTTGTACCAGGTCTGTGCTTTTTCAGGAAGGCATCACAATGCTTGATGTAGGTGTAATAAACCACACAAACGAATGCCTCAGTAATCATGTTACATTTTAGTTTAAATATTCTGCACCACTGCTTTTCATTGTTAACTTTTTTGAATACATTTTTAACAAAGTTCTTCTTTATTAATCTGAATCCAAATTCAGAATAGTATATTCTGTGAAATTATAGATCGAGAAATCAGGCTCAGGTTGCCATAGCATTTTGGAACCACACATAAAAATGAATCATTAAGGCCAATGGTCATTAATAGTTATCACTCTATCCAGTTGGTCCAAATGACAAAATCCAAAGCTGCATTGACTAATTGACAGCCTAAGCCAGAGGAATATTTGAAACATTTTTATGCTTCTTTTTGTGCCCCATCCACCCATTGTTCTCTGGTGTATAATCATTAATTTGTTTTCTAAATTTATAATACCCTAATATAGGTAGGACCTGGGATAATCTCCATAACTTTCTCAGCCTGACATAATATGATAAATAATGTGAAGATAGTTAAATGGTAATGATTAATATAATTCTACTGTGTTTTATTTTTAAATTATACCATATATTAAGACATTGCAAACTACCTTAGGCCACAAAAAAAGGATATTTTTGGAAATCAGTATGGAGATTCCTCAAAAGACAAGGAATGGAATCACCATATGGCCCAGTTATTCCACTTCTTGGTATTTATCCAAAAGAAATAAAATCAGCAAACTATGGAGATACATGCACAACATATCACAATAGCCAACGTATGGAACCAGCCTATATGTGCATCAATAGATGAGTGAGTAAAGAAAATGTGTTATATATACACAACGGAGTTCTATTCAGCCACAAAGAAGAATGAATCGTCATTTGCTGATGAATGAATGGAACTGTACAACTGGATGCCAGTGAAATAAGCCAAACTCAGAAAGTTAAGGGTTCAATGAAGCTGGGGAGGAAAAAAAATATGAATAAGAAAAACTTATGTCATGAAAATAGAAGGGAGAATAGTCGAGTAGATAGAGGAAAGTGATCAACGGGAGGGAAGAAGGAAAGAAAAGAGGAGGTACTGGGAAACCAAACCGACCAAATTACACGATATGTACATATGAATAGATCCAAATGAATCCCACTTTTCTGTATAGTTATAATATACTAATTAACAAATAAATGAAAAGAGATCAGGAGGGTACAGGAAACATATTGGGAGAGAGAGGAGGTGAGGGAAAGAGAAAATACTAGGGAAAGGAGCGGAGAAAATGTGTTCAATATTATGTAAAATTACAAAGCATCAATAAAAACAGCATAACATAGAATGATTACAACAAAATTCTGAATTTTGCTTCTTTAAATAAAAAAAATCAAGGACATTTCTTCAAGTGCAATTTTAAAAGATTAAATTTTGCTAGTTGTTTCACTTAGATTTTCGTCACTGTGACCATAATACCTGATGAGAACAATTTAGAGAAGAAGAAGTTTATTTTGGCTCATGGTTTCAGAGTTTCAGTCCATGATCAGATCACTCCATAGCTCTGGGTACAAGGTGAGGCAGAACATCGTGGTGGAAGGGCCTGGTGAAAAAAAACAGAACTTGGCACCCAGGAAGCAAAGAGAGAGCTTTGCTCACCAGGGACAATGTCCAAACCCCGAGGGCATGCCTCTAGTGACTTACTTCCTCCAGCCACACCCTACCTGTCAACAGATACTGCCCACTTCGTCCTTACTAGTGGACTAACTACTCCTCTGATGAGGTTCCAACTCTCATCATGTAATCATTTCACCTTTGAACATTCTTCCATTGTCTCATTCATAAACTTTAGGGGGATGCCTCATATCTAAGCCACAACATTACTGATAATATCTTCTTGTTTTATCTTACATCTTAGAACATTTGAAGAAAATGTTAACTATATTAATTCTGTTGACTCAAGTGGATTTAATTCTTTTACTTTTAATTAGTTATACATAAAATTATATATATTTATATATAATTATTAATTCTAATTATATATTTATATGTATATTATTAGTTATAACTATATGCATTTATATAGGAATATATATAATTATATTATTCATAAAAGGTAAAAGAATATATATATAATATATGTATGAAGAATATATATGTGTGTATATATGGAGAGGGAGAGAATGACAGAGAAAAAAAGAGTGGGAAAGAAATGGTGAGAGAGACCTAATTCAAAACAACATTTAGGACAGAAAAAGAATAATCAGGATTTAGTATTTGTGGTATCTGCTAGTGATTTCATTTAATTTAATCATGGTAATCCTCTGAGTAATAAAACAATAATATAATTAAGACTCTGGAGATGAAAAAACCAACTTTCAGAGTGGTTGAACACTTCCTTAATGTCAGCTTGTTACTTCTATTCAGCCCAGGTCTCCAGATGCTAGAGAAATGCCCTTCTGCCCTCTTATCTGAGCAGTCAGAGGGAAGATTATAGGGAGAATCCACAGAGCTAATGACTCACCAGAATAGTGTCCAAAAACATGATGCCATATTTTCCTCCATATTAATCCTTGTTATTATTTTACAGTGACCTTTTTCTAAAGAAACAACTGGATTAGGTTTGTGTCAAGTGCCAGAACCAGGAGGAAGGTGCATTGTCCCAGATGTAGAATTAACTTGTTTCTGTGAATGTCTTAGGGACATTTTCCACAGAAATATGTCTCTTGGAAACTCTTCTATCCTGTATCCTTCACTTTATCATTGTGTCCTGTAGCTGTGGTCCTGGCCAACCAGGTTCCTGGATACCCAGAGTCCAGAGTGTATAGCACTGAAAGGGAGCAGATTATCTCACATCATTTGTTTATTTTGGGAGTATGAGGCAAAATGGCTATTTTCCCTCAGAATCTTCTTACTATGGAATGGCAGAGACACAAGGAATTGAGCTGAGTTCAACCATTCCCCCACTGAAGCCCGGGGCACACAGTATGTAATGGAGGCTGAGAAAGTATGAAAACTTGCTTTAAAAAATTGTAATTTCTAGCTTCTTTTAGAAAAACCAGATTTTACATTGCCATACCACATTTCAACTGATGTCTTCCACTTGAATTTGGACTTAACATTCAAAGACTCTCTAGGCTGGGCGTTAGCGTCAGGTGTTTATCAGCTCCTACCACACACGGCCTATTGTCCTACCGACTTTAACTTGGTCATCTTCTTTCTGCTAGGTTAATTACCACCTCTTGTGGCTACTGAAATTTGCTAACCCCGCATTAAGGAAAATGCCAAAGCAGATTAGAACATTAGAGTGAA
Source organism: Marmota marmota marmota (assembly GCF_001458135.2). Classification (NCBI taxonomy): domain Eukaryota; kingdom Metazoa; phylum Chordata; class Mammalia; order Rodentia; family Sciuridae; genus Marmota; species Marmota marmota. The sequence goes on from NW_025999977.1 coordinate 51,448,329, forward strand.
AAGGTTAAGTGCTGAAGTTTAATGGGTTTTTGAATGGATCAATTAATCTGTTTTTCTTTCTTTTTGTATAAAACAACTTTGATGGAGTAGTCATTGTTTCAGGCTATAGAAATACACTTTTTGTTTTAATCTCAAGATTTCTATTAGCCACATTTCCTGATGGTAGACTAAGAGCTGAGAAAGTACTATTCAGAGTCAGATGATGTTTTCATGTTTAGAGTTCAGACACGGATGATCCATTTGCGAATGGCATATCCAGAAAACCTAATTTTGAGCCACAGCTTAATCCTTACTGTAGAAGAACAGAAGATATGCCATGGGCGTTATGTGAATGGACTCCAAGTTCTTTCAGGGTAATATGAGTTCTTTATACCTGAACTCAGTTTCCTTATTGCATTTTTCTGAATAATATTGTACCTTTCTCTTTTTCAGATTTTGGCATGACTAAAACTCATCTTTTCTCAGTTGCTTATTCTCCTAATTTCCGTTTATTGTGCCTGACTTCTCCCTGGGTTCAATGGTATTCTTCTCCTTGAAGTCTCCTCTCCTCTGTTGAGTCTCCTCTGAAGTGTCACAGATAGAATAAACCACCTGGTTCAGTAGTATCATGAGTGTGCGTTGGAGCATTCAGCTTAATGTATGCTTCTGTGAGTTTTACTAGATTTTGAATTACTAATAATTTTAATAATATTTTAAATATTCACAAAAAATATTTTAAAAATTCACAAAAGATACAATGACACATGACATTAAGAAAATTTTTAAATTAAATTGGTAGATGAACAAAAGGAGCATATCAATAAAAGAATGCATGTGACTATATATTAATTTTGAGTTGGTTACTAGTTAATTGTTTATAACTGAAGTTTTGACATTATTTAGGTCTTTTTCTATCTATACACAATAAAAATAGATACCTAATTATGTCCAAAATAATAAAATTTTTAGGACCTAATGACTCATCAGAATAGTGTCCATATTTTGCTCACCAGAGGAATGCTGTCCTATACATTTCACAGCCAGAATCCTTACATTTTAATACAATAATGTCCCCTATACCAAGACTGTGGGAAGAACAAAGTTATTCACTGGCCAAGACCAAGTCAATACAAAACACTGTCATAAAACATCAAAGTGAAATAACTATAGCATTTTGTTAATCAGTTCAGCCTCCTTTGGCAAGTTTTGTGATGACCTAATTTTAATGTCTCTGTAAAACAAATTTCATTGAATTAGATTCAGCTTAGGGAATCTTCCATGTCTGGTATTTATGAACATTTCTTCAATACCCAAACTATGTGTTCACTTATCCAGGAAGGACCCTCAAGGGTGATTTAAATGATTTGAAACAAAAGGCAGGGATAGTCTACTGTTTAGGAAACATGAACCAGCAGTTTCAGACATTTCACACTTTCAACATTTAATCCCTTTTAATTTCTTTCAATGATAAAGTACTTTTGTGAAGGTGGTTTTTCACTAGTTATAATAAATAATAAAGCAAAAATAAAAATCAGTAAGAAATAAGAAGTGAGGCTGGTAGTTTTCAATCTAACCCCAAGGTTTCAGAGATATGAGTGTGCCCCAAAGGTATGTTTATTAGTAACTGTGATAATATAAGAATGAAATAAAAACATTTTCTGTCATTTAATATACACTATATTTTTTAAAGAGAGAGAGAGAGAGAATTTTTTAATATTTATTTTTTAGTTTTTGTGGACACAACATCTTTATTTTATTTTTTATGTGGTGTTGAGGATGGAACCCAGCGTCCTGCACATGCCAGGCGAGAGCGCTACCGCTTGAGCCACATCCCTAGCCCCAACATGCACTATTTTTTAAAAAATCTCTATTCAAGTTGTTAGGATATAAAGATTTAAGTGTTTTGAAACATTCTAGTAAATATATGTAACTATATGGTACTTCTTTTGATTCAAAGTATATCCAGAAAAAATTTATGAAGATGTGACCAGATCCAGGAAATTGTACCATCTGAGTAATTTCAAATGTTTCTCAATTATCATTACGTAAGATGGGGACAACATTGTTTATCAAGGTTATGTTGGAGTCAAAACTTCATCCAATAGATTAATAAAAATGTTTATGCTGAGAAAAAACCCATGCTTGGCTTTACTAGAATTACACAGCTACTTAATGGTGGGCTGTTCTATCTGTCCACATTTTCTACATTGATGGCACAAAGATAGACTAATTCTCATTCTCAACTCCTGTTACAAAATACGCATTTCTACAGAGAGGTTAAATAGAAAAGAAATAGCAGCTGCTAAACAATTTCCATAATTATTGAAATCCGATGAGCTCTGCATTCTCTTGGTGCACTGCCAGAGGGTCCAGCTGGTGAAAGCAACTGGGCAGCTATGCACGGAGAAGGCCCTGTGGTTTCTACGTAAGACATGGAGATAAGCTTTCTCCTGAAGAAAGACACATAGATTCTACTGTATGAGTTATTCTTTATTTTAATATTATTAACTACTCATCAAAGGAAATAGGAGACACAAATGCTGAAAAAAGTTAAAAACAATTAACAATTCTACCACTTTGATCCATTGTTAATGTCTTGGAATATACCACTTATATTTTACTGCTTTCTTATCTGAATATTTTAAAATATTATTTCAAACACAGTGACTATAAAATTTATTATTACCTATTCCTCACCATAGCCTCTTTCCAGACAGATATGCAGAATTTATTTTATTTTATATATATTTTTTATTTATAAAAAATTGTTTTAATTGTGGCATACTGTTCCAATGAGCAAATTTACTGTATAGTAGGAGGCTACTTTTTAAAATTTAACATTATAATTTTTCAAAAAATTCACTGTGATAATCAACGCTGTTAACAAAATGGAGTCCAGTTCACATGGAGGTATTTAGCTGACTCTCCAAAATCCATATTAAGTTACAAGAAAAGAATGAAAAATACATAACTCCCCAATAAAAGAACAGAGACAGAGAATGTTAAGGAGGCAACAACAGAAAATGTCAAGAAAACCTTAGAAATGGTCAGATGATTGGGTTACTTTGCTTAGGAGACTTCAGAGAGCTTGATACTCGTCTTGCAGGCAGGGGTTCCATTATTTTAGAAGAAATTTAGAAATGTACTTTCTCAATTTTCTGAATAGGAGCAGATTTTGATGCTGGGGCAAGAAGCCCCATGGGGGGGGGCAATGAGGGGTGCCTTATCTTCACAGGTGGATTCATCAAAGCCTGCACAGGGAATTGGGCGTTCTGACTCTCCTGTTCTCAGAACACCTGCCCAGCTTGCACACACTTCCCATCAGGATGAACAGAGGATTATTTTGGGGGGACACCTCAGGGGCTCCACATAAAACACCTGCAGAAGTGGCCTCTGAGAAAATTCCATGCAAGCATTCAGATCTGTACCTCATTCTGGGCACAGACAATCAAGTAGGAACATAAAGCTTCTCAACCATTCAGTGCTGCATCAGATATGGTAAATGCCAACTGCTATTTTTAAAAATGCAGAAAAAATAAAATTTCAAAAATTATTTTAATATCTTCAAATATATAAAGTTCTTGGATGAATAATTTGCAAAATAGCATTCAATGAATGACAGAGAACTTTATGGGTGTTCTTAATAAAATAGGGATGATAAATGACATTTGTTTTATAAAGGTAGACTTGAAGAAGTTCTTCAGAAAGTATCATACAAGTCCAGCAGGTGACTGAGGCCAGGGTTAGGGGAATGAGATCCCAAGTTCAAGGCTGACTTGGGTAACATAGCAAGATCCTGTCTCAAAATGAAAAATAAAAAGGGCTGGGGATGTGGCTGAGTGGTAAAGTGGCCCTAGGTTCAATTACCAGTATCCAAAAAAGAAACAAAAAATCATAAAAGTAAAACAATATACAGAATCAAAAATAAAAAATAAATAAACAAATTAGAGGATTTTCAGGATAATTAATATCTGAATAAAAGTTATTATAGACCAGATAAAAAATAAAAAGAAGACAGAAGAGGAATATCAAGTAAAGAATGTAAGAATAATTTCCATAGCTTCTGTGTGTAAGGCTTTTAAACAGAAAACAAAGAACAAACCAACCAACCAAGTGTCAAGGATGAGGAATGATAAATTAATAGCAGAGTTTTGTGAATTATTTTTAAAAAGTTATGATTCCTATAAGCTTCCAAAGAGGGAAAAATTGTATAAAATGAATCAAGAAACCAAATTTGGCTCAATCTAGAAATGGATGGAAGTTAAACTTTAAATTTATAAAGGCAATTAATGTCCAACTCAGCTTATTTATAGAAGAATATAATATCCATTATAGATTTTGTTTTCTTTTTTTCGTTACTGAGAGTTGAACACAGGGGTGCTGTAATACTGAGCTACATCACCAGAACTTTTCATCCATTTATTTATTTATTTTTTAAATTTTGAGACAGTATCTTGCTAAGTTGGCCAGTCTGACCTTAAACTTGTGATCCTCTTTCCTCAGCCTCTTGAGTAGGCCCAGCACCTGTTTCACTATAACATTTTAACTGAGGATTTTAGGAGTTGCTTTTAGAGTCAAGTGACTGAGTTGACCAGAGAAATTTTAAATTGAGAGAATTTGCTACCAAGTCTGACTGAATTCATGATGGCTGCTTAATTCATCTACTAAAATGTTGTATTCCTGCTTGTTACATCTTTTCCTCTCTTTGCCTACAATGAAGATGTATTTTATTGTCCCATTGCTCTTGGAGCATTTGTGGTTTGGGTTCAATAACATATATTAAGTATTTAGAAGACAACTCTGATCTCGGAGCCAATGTTTGAAAACCTGTGATCATCATGGGGAAATATACTATAGTATCTCTGCACAGGGAGAACGGAGATGGATATTTTAGTGAAACACACTGATGTTCAGTATGTAAAGCTCGCAGTAGTAAAGGTGTGCATGCACATGTGTGTGTAATCATGTATGCATGCAAATGTGGTGCTCACATGTTTATGTGTATGCATGCATGATGTGTGTACAAGCACATGCCTCTGCATGGCAAATTGTACTTGTACCATGTTGTGGGTTAAGTCAGTTTTAGTTGTTGTGTTAGCTTCACATTTTCTCCAGCAAAAGAACTCTTAACACGTGTTGTAGGGCAATACTCATGCTGGGTGACACTTCCTGAGGATATCTGTCAATATTCTAGTGATCATTATTGAAATAGCAACCAAGATGGTTGGTTTCCAATGCTTTGCTTATCATACATCTACTGCATGACATGGTACATATTTACACCCAAGAATTCTTTGTTTTACCATTGCATGATTAAAATGATAAGCAGGTTCAACACACACACACACACACACACACAGGCATTCACAAGTGAGAAAGAAATAGAATGTACATGAGTATTTACTCCTTGGTAACCATCTTTCAACTTTAATTAGTATTCTGTTCTCACAACTTCACCATGATAACAACAAAAATATTTGCTTTGGCAATATTTCTCAAACAAGTAAAAGTAAAGAAAAAGCATGTAATAGAGAAGAAAAGACAGGCATTCTTAATTTCTAAAGATATTCCAGGTCTGCCCATAGATAAGATTGCTGTCGCTATGAAGACTGCTAAGTATGACAGCCTAAGTGCAGCTCTCTATGTAGTAGCCTAATGTCTGGCCTTTCTTCAGTAGAAATAGTCTATATAAGTAAGCAGTCTATTAATAAGTGGCTTAGCCAACAATCCACCTAAATTGGACTAGCTTCTTAGCAAACAGGAATTTTGCAGGCTATTTTAAGTAGCTATTTATGTATCCCCATTCTACAAATTCTCCAAGGCCAAGGGCATGTTCTAATATGCTTTGAGTTTTTAATACCTAGCAAATTGCTTGAGATAGGGTAGGCACATGCAAATGCTTTTAATTAAACTAAGTAAATTTCAGGTTGAAATTTATCTCTGTTATATAAGAACCAATGCTTTATCACAAAACATGACTTACAATTTAGATAGGACGGGTCAGAAACTTCAGTCATTTAAGATACCACATTTTTTTTACATACAGCCATAGCCAGACCTTTTCCTCCTGGAGGACAATTGCAATAAGAGAGTAAATTGATATAAGTTTCCCTGTAGTGTTCCGATTTCTAGAAGCTTGTTGTGTGCAAAACATTGTACCAAACATGTCCACATGTTCCATTTCATTTAAGTCTGACTTCAATTGATGGAGAAGATCTCAATATCCTTGTTTTTTTCTTATATGAGCAGGTTGGAGCCCAGAAAAGCTTAGAAGCTCATCAAAGGACACTGAGCAAGAAAGTGTTAAAGGATTGGACCTCAGGATGTTAGATGGTAGAATTTTCATTGTTACCTCCTTCAATATCCCACTGACCTAATTCATTCTGCCTGCCGGAAGAGAAACATAATCAATAGCAAACAGTATCCAGTAGTCTTGATGTCAACATTTCCTGTCAATATTCAACTTTTATTGGAAGCCTAGATTTATTTTAAATGCTTGCTTGAAATTCATTCATTCATTCTCTAATCCATTCATTCGTCAGTGACCAGTTTTCTTTCCGAGAACATGCATTTTGCTTGAAGTTAGAAATACAAAAAGAAATAGCAATTTTTTATTACTGCTAATCATCTAGTCTTATCGGAACTCATTTTCAACAGAGAGGAAGAGCTAAATAAGTGGACACATTGAAATACAGAGAACAAAGAAGATATAACTAACTCTGCCTTAGGTTTCAGTGAAAAAATTAGCACAAACATCAGCAGAAGAGAAAGAATATTCTAGGTGAGGCCTAGCACAAGTTATATAAGTCATTAAAGCTGCTGGGGTACCTGGGTATAGGGAGAAGCTCTGTGTGTTTGAAGTACTGGATAAGTCATTTTAGCAGAACAAGAGAATAAAAATAAGACATAAGATGTTGCCCAAGCACTTAAGTTTTTGTTGTTGTTTGTAGTTCTCTTAGTGCTAAGGACACATGACCCCAAACACAGAACATTAGTCCTTTGACCTTGTTTCTAACTGAGCCTCATGAAAAGCAGAAATGCTCACTCATCCTCGATTCTCACCTCAATACAACTCAAGAGAGGGTGGTCAGGCGGGAATATAAGACAAGGGTGTATGGTACAGGGCACTATGGTCCTTTCATATTTTCACATATGTCCTCATCATGTACAACTGCGTGTGGCATATTGCTGTTGTTCTGCACCAGCACTTGAGGCCCAGGCCCTTCTCAGGGGAAACCCTGTGTTTTTGCAGCTAAAATGTCATTCTGACCCAACTGTAGAACAACAATTTCTGATGATAGCCATAACTCTGCATTTTTTTCTTTTCTATTTCTTGCAAGTTGGAGGAGCCTATACAACTTCTCTCCTTGTAGAAAAGAGCAAAATCGACTGTTACAATGGTAGGATGTGTGAGCTCATTCACAGGAGCCATAACCAATGATGTTCAGAGAACATGTCAGACTATAATGACCATTTGTAGAAAATTTCGATATTAAATGCAGATTCACAAAATAACGCTGACAAATTAAATTAACTTTTAAATAAATCACCTAAAGTTCATGTCAGACACAGACCAATTAAACTCAAGGAAAAATGTGCTTGAATATAAGAGTGGAACCAAAATGAAGTAAAAATTTTATAAGTGGAAGTGATTTATGTAGTTCTTAATTCAGAGAAGTTAAATTAGGACTGTGATCTGAAAAGATAGTTAATGTAAATAGCATGGGTTTGGGAGTTGAACTAGATCTGAGTTTTAATTAGTGGGTCCACTCACATGTGTGACCATTGCTCAATTTAAATTTATTTTGTCTCAGAGTTCCGACAAAAAAAATAAAACATATAAACAATCTTCTTTTGAGTGTGAAGTCAAATGATATAAATAAAGCACAGAAGTTCAATGAATACTAGCTTTTAAAATATTTACTTATCTTATAATAAGGATCACATATTTCTGACATAGAAAAGTAGGAGATATTAAATAAGAAGTGTTTGATTTCTCACCTTAACACAGTCACTTAATTAAGTGTATAGAGAAATATTCAACAAACCATAATGCCCTTTATAGTATAAGCTGTATAATAAAATATACCGTTACTTACTTGTTTGATCAATAGTTACTTAACATCCACCATGTACTCTTAGATAATTTTGCAAGACTCTATGAAAATATCAATAATAAGCAACTCAGTCCTTGGTACCCAGGCAATATCTAATGGGAAGATGGAAAACAAACAATTAAAAAATTCCAATTGGTTGTCAACCCTAGGGGAAAATACTGTACTAGAGTTATTTTATATAAAGTGACTGGGAAAATCCCTGAGAAGGAAACCTTGGGGGAGAGATCTAAAAGATAAAAAGAAGCCAGTTGTGCAAGTGTCTGCAGAAGGGCCACCCAGGACGTGCACGGCAAGACACTGAGGCTGAGCAGAGTGTGGGAGAAGCAGTGTGGTCAGAGTGAGCACAGAAGAACTAGCCAGGACACAATGAGACCAGTGAGAGCCCTTGAAGGGCCATGCAGGACTGGATGGAGTTGTGTGGGCCACAGTGGAGTTCACAGATGGAGGGATCAAGAAAGTGTGCTGTGGACGAGCTCCAGAGCAGCACACTTGAAAAGCAGGGAATGCTGCTGTTTGGAACAACAGGGATGAACCAGAAGATGTTGGCTCAGTGAACCAACCCAGACACAAAGGACAGACAGTGCATGATGTCACTCCATCATCAGCCTCAGTGACTTGAGGTTGCAGAAGCAGAACAGGACAGTGGTTTCCAGAGGGTAGACAGTGGTCTCCAAAATTGGAGGGAGAATTTTGCCAAAGTGTACAAAGTTTTAATGAAAAAAATAAAATCAATTCCAGGATCTAATGACGACTAGAGTGAATTATACCATACCATGCTGTATACTTGAAACCTACTAGAAGTAGATTTCAAATGTCCTACACACACACACACACACACACACACACACACACACACGGTGACTGTATTTGGTGATGGATGTGTTGATTAACTTGATTGTGGTCATCATTTCAAAATCTGTGTCAAAGCTATGCATCTAATCATCATGCTGTACATCTGTAATATGCATAATTTCTATTTTTCAATTCTACTTCATTGAAGCTGAAAAAAAAGTCAACTTACTTCTCCCCTGGCCCCCAAACTGTCACCTGGGATTCATTCTACATCCTGATGGTAGAGTCAGTGAGGAGATGGGGGAAGGATAGTGTGAAATATCAGGAGAGGAAGAGAAAGTTTCTTCTCTCAAAGATGCATAATAGCAGAGGGGGAAAGTTATTATATTTAAATAAATAAAAGCTGAGAAACTCCTTAAATAGGAGAAAGGTATGAATCTTTGGACCTTGGTTGGATATATAAGAAATAAAAAAATAGTTCCCTCACTTATTTGAGGGAAGATGAAGAACACAAAATATGGAGATCTTAATGACTGCCGAGCAGGGACAGATTACTCACACCCATAAACAGGGTCTTACCTTGACAAAATCTGTGTCAGCCATTTATAATCCATATAGCCTTTACAAATATGAAAGTTGAAAAGGGATCATAAGGATAAACAACCTCAATATTGACAATTTGGATCCAAATATTTAATGAACATGAGAAGGGAGTGTAATCCTCAACAGGAACGATGAAGAACCAAAATAAGGGTCTTCTGCCATTTATATTTAGGGGGGGCACTGTTATGGTGCCAGAATCAGACCAAGACCAAGTGCATGGAGCCACTCATGCCCAGTACCTCACATACAAATGGAAGTGTGAAGGAAGCAAACGAATCCCCAAACAGAGAGTCATGCCTTGAAAGCAGGAGATGCACAGCAGTGACTCAGAAAGAGCCTGTTCCTCCTGAGTGTGCACTAAGGACGTCAGCTCAGCTTCAGCCCTCACAGGGAAAGCAACCAGAGTGTCCTGATGTCACCAACTCTGGTTTTCAACTGTCCTGCTCCCTTGTTCCTGTCCTACAAAAGCCAGCTGTCCCATCACATCCAGAGGAACACTCTTCTATTTTATACAGAGAGATGTGGCCCACCTGGTACAAGAATCACAAATAAAAGCCAAATGTTTCTTTAAACTAAATCATCGTAATTTTGTTTTTGTCAACTGTTTACAATAACAAATTGAAATCCATAATGAGAAAATCGAGGCTGTCAAGTCAGGCAATCTCAATTTCCATAGGAATATAAGAAAGAAAGAAAATCATCATAGCACCAGTAAGCTTTGAGACCATCATAAAAGCTTTTTACTTACAGGAAAATGAGAAAATACCTGATTTATAATAATATTATATACTAATCTATTTGCATTCCTAATTGTGATTAAAATTTTGGTGTTTATGTAGAGATCTGAATTGAAATTGTAGTTGTTTATTGATAAATATACCATATATACTCACCTAAAATATTTACTTAAGGATATCCCCATGTGCATCACTGTGCACATTGAGCTAAAGGGCCCAAATCTCCACTGATTCAGAAGAATGAGTTTTCATCTTTTACTAAGAAAATTGCTTACTATGCTCTGGTCATATTCACTTTTTAAATTTGCATGGTTTGGGAATTCCTTAAAATCTTATCTGAGTGGATTACCCTAGTAATTAATCATCCTTAAATCCCTTTCACTTATCTAATTACCTACACCTTTATCTCTGTCAAAGCAAAGCTGCCATTTTCCAGGTGACCCATTTTGTAGTTTATGTTTTGTTAATCGCCTAAGAAATAATGAAAATAATGGATTTTTTTTTCTGAGTTCACATTGACTAGGTGTTTTGTCAAAGACTCATGTTATTCTGTAGTTGAAGAGAACTCTGGGGTCTCCTTTTCCATTTCACATATAGGGAACTGAGTTTCATTTATCCATTTAGTCATTCAGCCATAATTTATTGTTATCGTTTAGATACAAGATTTCTCCCCAAAGCTCACGTGAGACGATGCAAGAATGTTTAGAAGTGAAATGATCAGATTATGAAAGATGTTACATGATCAGTGAAGTAATCCACTCATGTGAATTAATTAGGTGGTAACTCTAGGCAGGTAGAATGTGGCTAGAGAAAGCAGGTCACGAGGGGTGTTCATCTGGGGTCTCTATTCTGTCTTTGATGAGGAGCTCTCTCTGTTTTTTGGTTGCCACGCCCTAAGCTGCCTTCCTTTGCTACGCCCTTTCATGATTGTCTGCTTCACTTTGGACCAGAGCTGTGGAATTGGCCAACCATGGAATCAATCTCTGAAATAATGAGCCCAAACAAACTTTTCCTCCTCTATCATAATATATGCTATGGATTAAAATGAATAAACTGTGGTCCATGTTCTATGTATGCAAATGGGGGCCTGGGGTACAATCAATTAATCATGATGTGTGGAGTGCTATAAAATTATTTGACATAAACTAGGAACAGAAAGGGGTAAAATGTGGCTAAAAAATTCTAATGCAGGTATTTTGGGAGGGTCCATGAAGAACAGTATCTGTGCTAGGAACTAAAGAACAACCAGAAGTAAGCACATAGACAAAGGACGAGATTCAACTCTTACATCTGGAAGAAATATCAGTTACTTCCCATAAATGTCCAGGTGTATGCAATTCCAGAGAGTTCATTAGGACTCATAAAAAGGCAATGGTGATGGATGTAATAGAGCACCCCTGTAATCCCAGCTACTCAGGGGGTTGAAGTAGGAGGGTCCCGGGTTCCAGAGTGGCAATGCAGTGAGATATTATCTCAGAAAAAAGGGGGGGGACACTACAGATGTAACGATGTAACTAAGTGGTAGGTTGTCCCTAAGTTCAAACCCCAGTGAAAAAAGAAAGAAGGCAGGAGAGAGAGAGAGAGAGAGAGAGAGAGAGAGAGAAGTGATGGTAAGGGTAAAAATAGAAGAATGAATATAGAGTTGAGCAGCTCAGTCTTAGATGACTTTGAATGCTGTGTTGGAAATAATAATAATAATAATAATAATAATAATAATAATAATTATATTATTTCAAATATGAGTAAATGAAAGAATGAAGGGAGTTGTTTTGGATATTACACAGCTGTTCCAGAAATGGCAATATAAGTACAACTGTTTTATCTCCATTCTGATGGATTCCTCCCTGTTCCCCAAAAGAAGTAGTACATTTTGCCAGGAGTCAGGAAGACACAGTATAATTAAAAATTCCAAGTGGGCACAATTACTTTTCATAAACACTGATCTTCAAATGTTAATCTTTTACTTTGTCTTTGGACTCTCTCCAAACCACTAGGCCTGGATTTGAGCTGGTCACATTTCTGAGGTTTGGGGAAATAGCCTATTACTCTGCCTGATTGATGGAGGAAATAAACAGAAGGCAATTTGTTCTTTCCTTGGAGAGCCAGAGAGGAGCCACCATAATGTGCCATTTAAGATGAAGGAAATGCCAGCAGCAGGACAATGGATGGTGAGAGCCAACCACTTTCCCAGTGGCAGGAGGGAGACTGTAAAGGCACTTACTGTCATTTGCTGTGAAATCAGGCAAGCCATTTTTGCTTCTGGTTTGGTGTGCATTTGTCCTGTTCAGGTTAGACTGAATTACATGTATTACTGTTTATGCATGCACATTTATCCCTTCAGCTAATTTTTCTGTTTAATGAAAGGCATGAGGTGTCTAAACTATGTTACAAGCTATTTTTCATATCCCATTTTTGGCTACCTATTCTACAGAATATAATAGACCAGGATTTGTTAATTATTAATCATTTGTAGGCCCGTTCTAAACTACTAATTATACTAAATTGTTTAAAGATTTGCTGGTAATTTTACTATTAATATTACCAATTTTATAGGGGAGAATATATTCAATTAGAAAGTTACATAGAGATTAATTTTCCCAGGATAACAAGATGGCACATAACACGCATCTTGCCATCTTGTTATGTCCCTAGAGTTTGTGCATTTGACTAATAAATTTTGCTGATTTTTATAGACATTAGATTTTTTTTTCAGGAAAACTAGCCAAATAAACACATTTCAGTGTCTCTTCTTTTTAGATGATCACAAAATTTAGTGGTAGCAGAGCCAAGATTCAAACCTGGTCTGTCATTGTGGCTCTGTATTCTGCATGATATCACAGTCCCCAGTAGGTGGTCAATTCACACCTACACTCACACACTCCCACGTCCCCACACACAGACACACTTATGCAGCTGCTTGTGATCAGCATCTTATGTAATTATATTAGTTCACTCTGACTGGAAACACATTTTCCCTTAGGACAAAGAGTATTTTGTGTAACAAAGGAGTATTTTGAAAACAAAGAAATGATCAGGATGCATAAGGATTACTTCCTTTATATGATATCAGGACATAAGGTCTAAAGATTATGAAATATGGCATGCAGTTGGAGAAATCACAACTTAGGAAATGATGAACCTCTGTACCAAAGAGGTACATACCATGGAGCACATATCACTGAGACTTATGTAGATATACACACATGTATATGTGAATTACACTGAGATCCACTTTACGTAAATAAATGTATTCCTCAGTAACACCTGCACATATGACTGTGCATAACTTTTTCAGAATGTTCTAGGCAGATGTGTTGGTAACATATACCTCTTTAAGAGAGCATGTGCATGTCCATGGGAGGACTCCAAAGGCACAATCACACATACACAAACACACACTTCACATGTATACCATGATATTTAGAATTATTTTGTGGAATACAGCACTGGAATGAATTAGAACTACTTATGTCAATATTGGTGGATCATACACCTATAGGTTTAAAAGCAAACAAAAAACAAATTGCAGAAGGTACTCTAAATTTCCAACCCCTTAAAAAACACATGTAAGTAAGTATTTACATGCTAATGATATGTACATATGTTGTCAATCTACAAATTAAACCAACATCCTCTTTGAAAAGTTCATGCCTGGGGTACTATGCTATAATAGTTGCTCTTTATAAAGCACACTGGGTGAACTCAGCTTTGCTGTATTATACTTTTTATATGCTATATATTTATCTATTGCATATCACAAAAATTCCACAAGAATAAAATGATAACAAAGTCTCTACTGCTAAACTTGTCCCATACAAAATTCCAAATAAAGATCATTTTCTTTATGAGAATAGCCTATAAACTCAAAGACTCAGGAGGTGCTTTCAGATGAATGCAGGATCCTGGACAGACTAAGCAGAGAGTCACAGGCAAGGTTCATAAAACGTTGATGTGCAGCATTTCAATTGGCCTCTTAAACTCTGTGGCAATTTGTAGCATATCCACCCTTTCATTTTCCTCCCTGCTTCTCTTACCGCTCGGGGCACAGAGCTTTTTCCAGATACATGGGACATACCCGGTAAATGCTCACTGAATGAGTTCACAAGGCAGCGCGTGAATGGAGGTCTATTTTTTCCAGCTGGGTCTATTAACTTGAACAAGCCAAGCCTCCCTTTCAGCATTGGTTCCTTTATCTCTGAAATTAATGGGATCTATGCTGTGGTCTCCAAGGTGCCACTAACATTGAGAGTCATTGCATTGTTACTTTTCAGGGACTCTCCACAGGGAATGTCTGTTTCTTCCATTATAGAAAAAAGTTATATTAAAAAGTACAGAAGTTTTATTTTTTTTTTCAATTGTGCTGAAAGTGGAGTTCTTCTTAACTAATATTCCTATTGAGAACACCACAATAGCCCTTTCCATTCTTTCCCTGATATCAGGATGGATGGTCTAAAGTTTATCAGTGGATCCCAAAGCAAGGAATATGCAGTTGGCATCAGAGTGAGCATCAATGGGGCCTTGTTCTGGTGACTCAGCCCTTTAGAAGACATTGCATACAAGTATTGTAAGGGACAGTGAGGTGATGAGACACTGTCTTGTGAAATGCTAAATGGTGTCAGCAGGGCTCTGCTTGCTTTCCAGCTTCAACTCTCTCCTTTCTGCATGGCTATGTATCACTTAGCATCCATGTTCCTCCATTCCCTTATAAATTAAAATTAAAGACTTGTGTTTGACCTCTCATTTTCCTTTAAGAAGGATTTTAGGTTTGCTATCTACAAAATGGAGAAGAAAGCATGTCTCCTATACTAATTGTTAAAGAAAATATTTTCTGTAGAAATCTCCTGTTATGGCATTTTGCAGGAGCAGAAGAGCCACTCTGATCATTGTTGTGATGGTTGTTTTTGGAGATCCATGATATTCCACAGGGCATCCTTACAGTAGCAGCAGATGGAGGGAAAACAAAATCGAGACAATTACCAAGAATTGTCACTTTCCTCAACAGAATCTCCATCCACACTCTCTTCATGGCCCATCCCTTTGTATGTGTGGACAGACCCATGCAGCTATCTTGCAGAAAATAGCAAAAAAAAAAAAAAATCGGATTCCCCACAATTTTATCACCAGTACTTTTCCTATTATATTTGTGGTTCAACATGCTTGTTTCAATTTCCTTATCTTACCCCCAAAACTTGACAGTACTTGTTATCCCCAAATTTGTTTGCACACAGTAGGCCAAACATTAGAAATTTGTGTGTTGATATTAAAGAAGAAATAAAAAATACTTGGATGGCAATCATGTAGCATTATTTCTTGGCATACAGGGTGCAGCACTATTCCAGGTTTTCAGTATGTCTAAATGACCGGATGGTTTCGTGAGTGGTTCTAATGTATTTTTCCAGAATATTCATTTATGATGTCTGGAGTCATGCCTTATTATGTCCTCAGTCATGTTTAGGCCATGCCCTAACTGATGAAGCATTTGGAAGAATAAAATGAATACTGAAATCCTGAAAATTATGTTGTACCTGAAATTATTATAGCAATATTTATTTTTTTTCTATTTCAACAAATATTTCCTATTGGGATATTCCCAATAAATAATATATTTATCTTCTGAAAACAAACTATAATCTATTTCACAGGCACCTCAGGGTGTCACCGACTAAAGGCAATACCCAGGAATCCTTTCATTGTTTCCACAATTAGTAATTTTACCTCAGCCACAGATTTCGGTTGTTTTTCCTACATTACATCAGGCGTATAGTAATCACCAGGCTGGCCAATTGTCTGCTTAGCCTTCCACTTGCAGAAATAAAAATCACAAGATCTCTTTGAAAGAAAGCTAGTTATACCAGAAAGAAATATTCATGTAGGTCTTAAGTTGAAACCAAGAAGTTGCAAAAGGGAAATCACCAGCTACTTATTAGAGGAAAAATATCTCCTCTCATGAATCATGAGCCTCAGTAAATCTGCCAGAGATTTCAATGGCTTATCCTACAATTTCTTTTATAATTAACAAGGGTGCAAGAACAATGGAACCTGGACCATATGAGGACAGGTGAGGGTGAGATAGTCAAGAGGGACCTTTGTTTGCTGTGAAGTTATCCCTAATAGCTCTGTGTTGTATAGTTAGACTTCTGTGCCCATATTTGTGCTTATGATTGGCACATGTTCTTAGCAGGAATTGGGGAAGACAGGGGGGGCGGGACAGGAAATAACAACCACCTGGGTTGATCACTGTGACTGGCTGTGCCCCCTGTCACAGGAGGCTGTGTAGAGTTGGGAACAGCAGCCTCCTTCCCCAAGGCTCCCAGAGCCCACTTGGATATGTAAGTGATACTGCAGGTTCCTGGTGAGGAGTCCTGCTCCCTCACGTGTTGAAGAAGAGAAGCAGGCCGAGGCAAGCAAATAAAGTAGGGTTTATTTAAAAAGGAGTAATACAGATTGCTCCGGGAAGGGAAAAGGGGGCCATAGCTGCTATCCTGGTATCCCAAGAAATGGGGGTCTTCTGCCTCTTTTATACATCCTAGTTTTCTTTGTTCTCACGCTGTCTTCCCCCTTATTCTTCTTGTGCATGTGACTAGGCCCAGGACCTGCTCAGGTGAGATGACCCAAAGGTGAGAAGCAGATGGGCAGGAAGAGGACACTGGGTACCTTAATTAACAACTTTTACAACTCCCTTTAGGAAGGGACAATTCCTGGGACAGGTCACCTTGGCAACAGGTTGGAGCAGGGGCATGATCTCTGGATAAGGGTAGAGGGAGGACTCTGAAGGCATTAACATTTCTTTTATTCAGGGTGGTCTCCAACTTCCTGGATCCAAATCAGCCTTTTCTTTGATCTGACCTGATTGCCTATCTGCACTGTCTGCCTGATTTAATTCTAGCTTCCTAAGGATGGGCCCAGGGCCTGGAGCACTTCCTTATGGGAGATGACGGTGCTCCTGACCTGTGCTGCACTTGTCACCTTGTGTGGGTCTCAGACTCCACCTGTACCCTCGGTCCACTTAATTGTGTGTGTTACATGGCTGCCAGCCCCACCCCACTGTAATTCCCATCTCTGACAGCGAGGCACAGGGTCCCTCATTCTGTGGCATAAGAAGGAGGCCTGTAGGCCACTGGTCTTGCATCAGAGGCTAGGAGGACCCACTGGCTGTGGATGATTGACACCCACTTCTAGGCCTGATCTGCTCTGTCTCCTCCATGTGAGGAAAACCTCTTCTGCTCAGTGCTTGGCTGCTCATGTTTTCCTGGGCAACTCTGATACCAAGAGCATGAGCCACACGTCTACTTGAGGTAATAGGCAGCTGTGCCACTTGCTCCACAAAGATGTTCACGTAGACAAAATGATAGGTGTGGAAATAGACACAGGAAAGGGAGAAAAAATGGCACAGAAAGATTAATACTTACTTATCCAACTCTGATTTAAGGAGGTGAGACTTCAACCTTTCAGAATGACTAAATGGATTTTGAGGATTATAGTGCATTTTCCTTAAATCTGATGTTCTCCTTAGCATCATACAAACTGTACTATCCAGTTGATATTAAGGAGAAGATGCAGATACTGTTATGTACAGTTTTAGAAACTGCCTTCCCATTTCATTTGCTTCTGTTCCCTTTTCACTTTTAGTGTGTATTTGTTTTTATGTACTGATAGTGAATATTCATAAACCTTACTTGATTTCTATTTCAAATTGTACTGTCTTCAGAACCTCAGCCAAAGGTAATGTGCTTCGATTTCCAGATCCGCTCCCTAACACCATCCTGGGCTTTTGTCTGTGAGATGTGGCTCAGTTTTCTTTGTTCCCATACATGTCAGCAGAGTTTCCCGGACTCACTGTGGAGTACGGTGAACAATCAGCTGGTTTAAGTACATAGAGAGGAAACCCATAAATTTACCTAACAGGCCTGTTTTTTATTTTCCATGACAACAAACTATACTGACTACTTTGTCATATGTATGTTTATCGTTGAATTGATTCTAAAACAAATATTAGACAAACCTGCATATTAGTACTCGGCTTTCAATGAGTTGAATAAAACACAGCATTCCTTATGAAGCTTGTGAGTCAAGAAACTGTCTAAAGACATAACTTAGATTAGGCATTTTTACATTTATCTCTCCAGTATTAATATTTGTATGATCATTTCCTTTACAGCAATCATATTTGGATAAAAATGGATTTGGGATCAAAATACGTGGATTTATATTCTCTTTCTAGAACTCACTAGTTGCATAAATTCAAAGAGAACAATAAGCAATCTGCATACCTGAAGACATAAGTCATATGCCTGAAGATAAATAAAAATAAATAATGGATGTCTTTCATTTAAAAGACTTGATGAAATAAAAATTACGGGAAATAATTTCACTGCAAGAACCTGGAAATGATATGTTTAAATGCATATCTGAACTTTAAGAAGTAAACCTAATGGAGACAGAAAAATAATAAGCAAAAAATTCAGTATTAAGCTATAAACTGACTTGGGCATCTATAGTAACCAGTAGACTGACTGTGAGGTGGGATACAGGAGGGGAAGATTGAGGCCAAGGGCGAATCAGATTCCTAGACTCATGTATTATGTCATGTTTGTCAAAATACTACATATTCAGTGAAAGGAGACACTGGTATTAATTTCTCCTCTGAAAATATAGCAAAAAGAAATTAATCCTCTGTTAGAAATTGAAACTAGGTGAAAAAGAAAACTTTTAAACAAATTGTAATTATCATACTGTTGTCTAAGTAGTTCAGAAGTAAGCTTAGACAGATATATATATATATATATATATATATATATATATATATAGATATAGATATAGATATAGATATAGATATATAGATATAGATATAGATATAGATATAGATCCTTCAAGTTAACCTAATTTCACANATAGATATAGATATAGATATAGATATAGATATATAGATATAGATATAGATATAGATATAGATATAGATATAGATATAGATATAGATATATCTCCTTCAAGTTAACCTAATTTCACACTGGTGCTAAGTTTTCTAAGTTCAGGGTGACCATTTGTACCATGAGCCCACTGTATACACAGCATTTACTAGGGACTGTCTCTACATTACTCCTGTGGGACTTCAGAAAGTTGGGAAACCATAGCAAAACAAACTTGAGGCTCATTTTGCTGCCATGGAAGGCTCTAAGCAATAAACTCTTTTGTCTCTGACCCAGGAGTTTCAGAGCTTCTGTGAGCCCCTCTGCAACTGTGGCTTACATGTTCACTCATAAATAAGGTGAAACATCAAACCCTCTGCACTTACTGACAATGGTATCTGCTTTATGATTGTTGAGTTTAGAACAAAATTACTTTCTT
Source organism: Marmota marmota marmota (assembly GCF_001458135.2). NCBI lineage: Eukaryota > Metazoa > Chordata > Mammalia > Rodentia > Sciuridae > Marmota > Marmota marmota. The sequence continues at coordinate 51,467,902 of NW_025999977.1, forward strand.
TTACATAGGTGCTTTCAAATTTGCTTAAATTATGGATTCAGGTACATGTAAGCTTCCATTCACTGCAGATAGGTTAAGGTTTGATTATTATAATTGTTATATTAACTTTTAGAGGAGCAAGATATCTGTTTTCATGCTATTACAAAGTAACTCAGTGTACTTCAATTGTCCATTGCTAATAAACTGAGAAAGGTTAACAAAACCATTAGTACCAAATAAATAACTGTCTGTAAATGAACTTCCCTAAAATTATCACAGCCTGGGTTAATCACAGAAAAAGACAATTCACTTTGACAGAGAAAATCATATAGTTTACCAGGTGGTGCTTTCTATTGGCCAGTGTAGACATCATGACTCAATACATTGTCAAGGGTGATTGGTGGTCCTAATCCAGAGTTAGGAGGCATCCCACACTTCAGTTTCATGAGATTTCACAGAAATCAACCAATTGGGGGAATAAAGGGTCTTCTTTGAAGGAATAAAAGTTAAAGGAAGCAATGTGGAAAAGTGTTATTTTTTTTTCATTAAAAAGAGGCTTTTACTTTTCCTTTTTTTCTATATTAATAAAACATATAAAACTCATTTGAAATAAATTACTACCCTGTTTAAACTCTTGCTAAGTACTGAACAGTGTACTTGCAAAGTACTTTTAGACTCACTATGAGCTTTACTGTAAGTAGAACCTTGCAAGGTAGTTATTGTCACTGAAGATAAGTGACTTTAAATGAGAAGCTTAAAGACTTATGTCAGTGAGGTTTATTTAACTCCAGATTTCTTGCAGATCCTTGGTATTCACCTGGGAAGCCCTTTCCTGAGATTGTTTCCTTGATGCGGTATCTCTTAATTTGTTGATTTCTTCTCATTTTCCTTTTTCTAGAATGTTCCTAGAATGAGGAGGGCATAATGTAATGATATGAAAATCATTGCCTTGAAATTTCAAACCATTACTTTATTTTCTATATATGGGAAAAACAGAATTTGATTGGGTAAACTCAAAGCAAAACTAAACGAAACCTCTCAGGGTACTGCTTAATAGTCAAGGGAACTCTTCCCTTAAGTTATGTTATTACCAGAAGGAATATTTCTGAGCTTCCTTGAAAAGGGGACTATTATAGGAGGATTATGCCTAAAAGTCTTCCACTTAGATTCACGCAGATAAAATATTAAAATAACTTGGAATGGGAACACTATTCTACAGAGAATCTCATACACACAGACACATGCATGCACACATATAAATTCTGGATTGCCAACTTTTTTGGAATACATAGGGAGATTTTCATGTGGAAACAACACATTTCATGATTTAAGATACCATTAATTATACAAACACCTGAGGAAAATAAAGGTCTATATTTCAAGACCTAGTTTTACAAATGATTTCCTTCAGGCAGATATTAATTTATTATTCAAATGACTGTTTTTTTTAAGATTGGTTCTTTTTCTAAATAGAAAGGGGTAAAGAACAATTGTAATGTTTTCTTTCAAATGTTTAATATAGCAAAAAAATCATAACAAAATTTACTGCCTTTTTTCAATATTTAATATCTTGAAAAGTATAGTACTTGTTTCCCTTAAAATATTTTTCTCTCCATATTTTTATTGTGCATTATAATTATACATAATGGTGGAATTTGTTATTACATATTCATACATGTACATGATATAGCAATATAATTTTATCGATATCATTCAAAATTTATGACCTTAATCATTTTAAGTACAATTCACTGCTGTTATATACCTTGATAAGGTTGTGAAACCGTAATCACTATTCATCTCCATGACTTTTTCCTCTTGTAAAATAGAAACATTGTACCCATTCAACAATATGTACTCTGTACCACTAAACTCCCTCTGACCTTCCCCTAGTCCCTGAAAACAAACATTCTTTATGATTTTGACCACACTAAATGCCTCATATAAGTGAAATCATAGTATATTTGTCTTTTTGTGAATGGTTTATTTAACTTGCAATAATGACCTAAAAGTTCACTCATGGTGTACTAGATACTAGAATTTCTTTTATTTTTAATTTCAAATAATATTTCATTGCACATATACACCAAAATTTGCTATCCTTTCATGTTTTGGTGGACACTTTGGTTATTTCTACATTTTAGCTATTGTAAATAATCCTAATATGGACATTGGTATATAAACTTTTCTGTGAAACTTTGTCCATTATTTGGGGTATATAATCAGAAGTGCAATCACTGGATCACATTACCATTCTATTTTTATTTTTAAGTGATACATAAAAACATAAAAATTGTACATATTAATAGGCACTCTATAATGTGATGATACCTGTATACATTGAATAAAGTTTAAATTAGGTTAAACATATGTTCTCAAACATTTTCCATGTATTTATGATGAAAACTTTCAAAATCCTTTCTTCTTTCTTTTTGAAGTGTACGGTACATTATTGCTGTCTCTAGTCACCTTGCTGTGCAATGACACAGCAGAACTTCTAACTCCAGTCTAACTGTAGCTTAATACCCACTGGTCAGCCTTTTCTCATTCCCTCCTCCCCTTACTCTCCCAGGCCTCTGGAAACTACCACTGTACTCTCAAGTTCTATGAGAGCAAACTTTTAGATTCCATTATATGAAGGAAATTATGTGGTGATGTCTTTCTGTGCCTGACTTGTATCACTTAATTATTTTGAGTTCCCTTCACGTGTTTCAAATCACAGGATTTCATTCTGTTTTGTGACACAGCAGTATTTATTCTCGTGTGTGTGTGTGTGTGTGTGTGTGTATCATGTTTTCCTTGTTCACTGCTCAGGTGATGGACACTCAGGCTGCTTCCACCACTTGCCTGTGGACTAGGGTTGCAATGGTCCCTTTGATACAAAGACAATTTCCTTTTGGCATAGACCCAGAAGGGGACTGGTGGATTGTTTGGTAGCTCTACTTTTAATTTTTTGAGGTACTGCCATACCATTTACCATACTAGCTGGAGTCTTTTACATTCTCACTAACCATGTGTAAGAGTTCCAGTTTCTCCACATCCTATTTAATACTTGTTACATTTTGCCAACAGAGTGATAAAGTACACAGCCATTCTTTAAACTTGACTCTGGTGCACTTAATATTTCAACATAATTTTTATAGTGGAAAGAGCAAAGAGCAAAAGGGACTCAGAAGACCTAATGTGACTCCTGGATCTGCTGATAAGAAATAAGAGGCATTAAACAAACCGCCTTATTCCTACAGCATGTATTATAAAACACAACATCACATGCAATCTCTCTCTTTTTATAATTATATATTCACTGCTTATAAGACATCTTAACACCCTATAGTTTTTTAAAAAATAATAATACATGGAGGCAGAGTTAAATTAAGGTTTGGTTGTACGAGGGACCCTTTTCTACCATCTAAAATTACATAATATTAAAACAGCTGCTTCTAACCTATAATTCAATATTAGAAGCTCCTCAGGAGAAACTGTTTTCCACTTTCCTTAAAATGCTGCATAACTAGTTAGAAGCTATGATCTTAGTTTCACTTCTGTGTAGTATTCGATCTATGTTTTTGTCCATTATATTTTTTATAATTTTTGAAAACATGTTTACTAATGGCATCTTATTCTAACAAAATCATGTGACTATAGGAAAGAGAACTCTTTAAAATTTTTTACAAATTATGCACAATGATTTTTATCTTAGCATTATATAGAACTCCAATTAATTTGAACCAAGACCACATTCACTATAGTAGTAAAGAATTTTGACAAATTATGACACTTTTTCCCTAGGCATATTGTGCATCCAACACAAAATTGGTTATCATAAATTCATGCTAACATAAAGAAATATTAATAGCTTTAGGCCAAGTGAAAAGTTGGTAAAAATAATAAGGTCCCAATAAGAATGAGGTACCTAGTTCTTAGGAGAATGTGCATCATAAAGGCCAAAGATAGATCTGAATTTCAGTTCCTCTATGACTAATGGCATCATTGAGAGGGTGGTTAATATCTCTAGTCCTCCTTGTTTCATCTGTGAAGCAGAAAGAACAACTCACAAGGATTTTATGAAGATGGTAAAGGGAGAATATATGAAGAGTACCTAGCAAAATACCTGGTTTACTGGCAATCATTTAAGTAAATACTAATCATTTTTTATGTTTTCATTGTCATTATTATGATGGGCATAGTGACATGATCACAGATCTCACAGAATGAACAGACCAGGGAGTTAAGGAAGTAATTCTTGTTTTTCTATGAAAATATTTTTCTTAGATAATGTTTAAGGACTGATAAACATGCTACATTTATATAAATATTATTTAGAAACATTGATTACATGCCAGGATAAATAGCTGGAAGTACTCAAAGCTGTTGCTTTCAGGAAACAAGAATGCCCAGGAGGAGGTGGGCTCGGTTATAGTTCCTTCTCATTATCAGCCTTGTAGTATGATGCGCATCCCTTGGTAAAGCTTCACATTGATCACCATGAAAAATCACACTTAAAGGAAAAATGAACTAGGTGGGGAGACTTCATCAGTCAGTTTCTTAACGTAGGAAGATCATGGTTTAGAGCTTGTTAACAAATTGAAACAGCATGAGACTTTGGAATGCTGAGAGTTTCTGAGAACAACAGATTCATTCAACTCTGTTTTCCTTCCACCTCCCTCTTGAACCCCTCTAGACATCTCCTTCTGCTCTTTCATCTTCTCTAGTCCCTTCTAGAGTTAGTCATCAATTGGAAGTTATTAGACTCCTTGCCACGCAAGTTTTCAGATTGGTGCATGCACGAAAAATCAGTAATACTTTCATGTTTTAAAACTTTTAATAAATTATTATGTATTAAGTTTATGAGTTTATTAATATGAATAAATATAGATTAGCTCACAATCCAAAGCAAAGTGCTTTTCAGAACTGGTGAATATAATTCTAGTGGCCATTATTTTCTTTCTTCTTCTTCATTGATCAAATTTTGAAAATGGGCACCAACCCTAACCCTCTTTGTTCTTCATGTGCTGAGGCAATCTCTCTGAAGCAAGGCAGCCATGGAAAGGGAGCTGAGAACAGTAGGAGACCATGGATCAGCTCTGGGAGTGGCACTTAGACAAGATGGTCATAAAGCCCACTGCTTTCCACAGAGCTCCTGATGACATAATTACTGTGTTATTAGCCAAAAGTTGTATAAAGAGTCATATTCTGCACAGCTGGAAAGCCTGTCTGTACTCTGGTGGCATTAGTTAGTCCCTCATGCTGAAGGCTGCCCACTATCAGAACCACTCATTAGCAGCGTGGCCAAGTCAGCATCATTCATATAACTGTCTCTTTGCTGAATAGGAAAAATGAATGGACTCCTTTAATCTGACATTAATAAATTGCAACCATTTGGGGAAGTATTCAAATGTAAAACATTGAGGTTCATTATTGAAATTATATTTGATGACTTGGGTTTGTTCTGGCTCATTTAAAGATATAATTTTCACAGGACTCCCCTGATGGGGAATGATAAAGTATACTCTAGCCAACTCATAGAGTAAGTTCAGATCGGACTCTTTGGTCCTAAGATGCAGATTCATTGACTGTGACAGAAGCAATCCTGGGGAACATCTAGAGGAAATAATTATCGAACTTCCAGACATTAAACTTTTTTTGTTTGTTTTCTTTAAAGAAAAGTATTCTTTAAAAATGGTTAAGTCAGCTGTCCTGCACTTACCTCTTTTACCTACTGGAAAAGTGAAGGCCAAAAAGAAAAAGCAAGAACATAACTATAGTTCTATTTTCCCAAAAGTCCCTTCTAAATGTTCTTTATATGTAAGTAAGTACAGAGAAAAGAAAGTGTGTAACGTTTACTTTGTATTTTTATATAAAGTGGTATGGAAATGTGTGTGTAATGTGTGTATGTTTGAGATGAGAATTGGAGACATATGCTTTACACACAAACTGACACTTGAATTGGGCTTGGAAATAGGAGTGCATTGCCTAAGACAGGCTGTCTTTTTGCCTCTTTCATTTCAATAAAACTGTGACCTTCCAGAGGAAAGAGACTGGGCTTTATGCAAGTTGGTAAACACTGTCCAGATTGAGGTTTTGGATATGTACATACAACGAGCATGTAAATATGGCTTGCAGGTCTCAATTCAAGTTAAATTTGAACTATATCGAGAAATCTAAATACCCACTAGAAATGTCCTTTGTGCTTGGCTCCAGAAGTCCCGTATTTTCCCCTTAGTATTCATTGTCTACAAGATGGATTTTGATCTTACTGTGGCAATTTTTGATTGGATGATTTTTTTAAAGAATATGTCACATCTCTCTAATACAGTTACTTTTACCCTGCTTCATGAGAGCTGTGCAATTGTATAATTTAAATGGGGGTTTGATGGGCACTGACATTTTCATGAACTCTAACATTCTATAATATTGTCTATTTTAAAATCTTGAGATAGGATAAAATATATTCTGTTGAGCATTTCTAAAAGAGTAAATAGATATTCAAGTAGTTCAGGCATAGGTGTGACAAAATGGAATACAGAGATGAGTCTTTGATACAAGAGGGTGATTAAAATATTAATGACCAAATTAAAACTGTATTACAAATGTCATTTGTGCACTCCTAGATTATGGGGTAGGAGTGTTAGCAGCACTGTGTGTAGTAGGAATCGTCTTTGTTAAGATTCAGAGGAGGCAACTTCATTGTGAGATATCCTTGAAAATGGGAGATGGATTAAGGCAATCATTCACCTATCAAACACAAGGTAGGAGCCTACTGCATTCCAGAAACACATGTGCAAAGGTCAAAGAAGCTCAGTTTCCTTTCACCTTCAGGGGCAAAATTGCTATTATTTACATTCTCAGATAAGAGTAATGGAGAACATTTCAATTCTGCCGTTTTTCTCTTTTTCTTTCTATATGCAAGTCAGAATCCTAAGACATGGCTGTTACCACCACTATGGTTTTTTTTTCTTAAATAATGAGAGTGATTAACACATTATCATCTATACCATATGTGTGTATTCAATAAATATTTGCTATATATCAACAAAATACTCACGCAATTTCTTCAAATATAATTCAACAGAAACTCTTCACATCATATATGCACAACTATGTGGCATGAATTTGGCAATGTGTTAGGGAAAAATATGCAAGTTATTGTCCATGGAAAATTCAGAAAATAAAGGCAGGTGGTGGGAACAGATAAATAACATAAAGTTTCAAAAAACACGGCTAGCTGTGGATGCCAATCAGGACTGGTTAAAACACAGACAAAGACTGTTTTAAGATCTGGAGCATATAGATGAACTGATTGAAAATTTAAATTTGACCAGCAGTCATGGTAGACAAAGGATTTGTAACTGATGATTTATTTTAAGGTTCTAACATTTACTGAGTGAGGTGTTAAAATATGTCCAGGCTCTGACTTCAGTTCATGTTCTGAGCTTCATCTTTATCTCCTCCCTCTTCCATAGTCTGCTCATTAGGTCTAAATAGTGCCAGCATCCTTCAACTATTTTGATAACTTTTATACTTTTTTTTTATTCCTGCCCTTTCATTGCTCATTAATACCTCACATACATTTGCCTTGAAGAAAGGTTACTATTTCAAGTGAGTCCAACTGGTAAAATATTCAGTGTCAAGTTATCTCTTCAAGCATATATATGGCTACCCACACCATATTCCTACATAAGAAATATAATAATATCAGAATTATCAAGTTCAACATATACTCAATTATGTGCATTTAATCATACTTTTCCATTGCTCATATGGAACTTATTATATTATGCACAAAGCTAATGCAAGTAGCTTTCTCTTCCTTATGATAAATAAGTTGCTTTGAGTGGTTGTTGTGCCATACATATACATCTAAAATCCGAGTGCACAGGGAGGTGATTGGTAAATACTCAGCAAATAGAGAGTTTGAGGTATGTAACTTATTATTAAGATGTTTTCACAAAAATAAAGAGGAAGACTATCAGACTCAGGATGTCCAAGTATAAGGACATAGGTCACACCAGCAGAGCATATATTTTGCCCATTACTCTAACAAATTCTACAGCATGATAACAAAGCACAACTGTTTTAATCAAATCCATATTTGGAGGAATACTCCTGTTTTTCCCAAACTGTTGGGATTTTCCAATTTTCAGTTTGATATTCTTAAAGTGTTTGCACTAAAAAAAGTATAGAAAATATATACACTTGTCTACAACTATTTTTGTGTGACTTATCTGGATTTGTACAAGCTAAACCAGAATTCACACTGATGTCTCCAACTCAATCTGTTATCACACGGCTCATCCTGGCCTCCTCACTTCTTATCTCCAAATTCTGACATCATCAGTGAGAAACTCAGCTTCCTCATCTGCCATCCAGATAGTAAATTGCCCTATTCAGTATACATGCCTACAAGTATTAGAATTACTCAACATCTCCCGAAAAAACAACTTAGCAACTGGATTGCAGAACTTTCGCATAATTATTGTTGCTGTTTTTCTTACAGATCCTACCCATTCCAAAAGTTATAGAATCATCCCTTGTTACCGCCATCTCCTTCAGTGATTGGTTTCATACATTTATATTATGGATTTTATTCATGATCCTGTTCTGCATTACTTCATGGGATTTCCCAATCTCTGAAGTGATTTTTTTTTTCTTTTAAATTTGCATACATTAAAGTTCACGCTCTGTGTTATAAAGTTTTAGGAGTTAAGGGAAATGCATACTGTCTTGTATCCACCATCACATTACCATACCAAATAGTCTCTCAGCACTAAGCCTCCCCTGTGCTTCACCAGTCTCCCTGGCTCCTCTGGAATCCATGGCAACCACTGATCGTTACATGGTCTCTGTGAGCATTGCTTTTCCATGTGGTTCAATGGGAATAATAAAACATGAAGAGATTTTAGACTGGCTTACTTCCCTTATCATTATGAATTTATGTTTTCTCTTTATTTTCCCAGCTAGATATCTCATTTATTTTAAAGGATAAAACATATTTCACTGTATGAATTCCTCACAGTTTATTTATTCCATGTTCCTAAAGGATGGATTGGTTGTTTCTAGTTTTGGGGTAGGTATGAATAAAGCTGTAATAAATATCTGAATGGACATATATATTAAAAAAATAATAAGTTACAAATATGAGTGCAATTTCTGGATCAAATGATAAGACTATGCTTCTTTTGGTAAGATATTACCAAACTGTCTCCCAAGAAGGCCTACCTACCATTTTTATTTCCTTGTTTTGCATTCTCACTGCCTTCAATGTTGCCAGATATTTGGATCTTAACTATTTTAATAAGGGGGTAGTGGTATTTAACTTTTTCTTTAATAAAGTGTCTTTTTAGATCTTTGGATTATTTTTAGCTGCATTTTTTTGTTTTATTATGTTGAGGTTTATGTGATCTTTGTGTATTTTTGTTTCAAGTCTTTTAACAGCTACGCAGTTTACAAATACTATGACCCAACCTGTGGCAACTTTTAACTATCTCCCTGTTAAAAATAAGAAAGAAGTTTTATTTCATTTGTTTCTGTTGCTTGTTAGTGAAGTCCAACCTGCTAATTTTTTCACTCATGGCTGGTGCTTTTGATGTTGTGTCTAACCTTGTTGTAACTGGATTTGTTCATATTTCCTTTCAGTCTATCAGTTTTGGCTTCACATCCTTCGATGATCTGTGGGTAGGTACATAGATATTAGTGGTGACTTCATGTCCTTTGATTTGTCCCTGTTAATTATTATGCAATGTTTAATTTTTACTGCTGTTCTAAAGCCAGCTTTCTTTTAAAATTATGCAGCTATTTCAGCTTCCTTTAGTAATAGGGTGGTAAATTTTTTCTCATCCCTTTATCTTTACTTTAAAAATATGTTTCCTTGAAATAAATATAGTGAGTTCTTGCTTCTTTGCTTCATTTGTCCTCCACTCTACAGCTTTGGTTTTTAATTGACATATTTAGGCCATTTACATTTAAGGTGATTCTTGACATGGTTGGATGAATATGCTCCATGCATATAATTGTTTTCCCTTTGATGAACTTGTTCTTCATTTTCCGCCTGTCTCCCCATTTTCTGGCATCTATATTTTAGTCAGGGACTTCATGTGGTTGGTTCAGCTCCACTAAGTGTACCAATCACAGATATTTTTAAAGAAGTAGTTTTCCTTAGAGCGGATGCCATTTCAACTAATCTACTTTCAAAACTCTGTACATCTTTATGTGTAAAACATCTTTATGTGTAAAACATAGATCTTCCCATTTTTTTCTATCCTGACCCATGTTGTTTTTATGTCACTTGTTTTATTTACCATGTGATATAGTCATTTAATAATGTTACTACTATTTTTAAGTTGAACAGAAAGTTATATATTAGATCAATTAAGAAAATTGAAAATAAGTAATTTTTTAACCTTCATTTATTTCTTCTCTGAATCTCTTATTAGTTTCTGACATATAATTTTTCTTTGATGAAATTCTTAACTTATTTTGGAGAATAACCTAGTAGCTAAAAAAATTTTCTGATTTCTTGTTTGTCTGTATGTATTTCAATTTCACTTTGGAAAGATCATTTCAGAATTTAAATAGGGGAGGGTTTTTCTGTCACAATTTTAGTACCTCCAGCCATTATATTCTTGTCAGAATGGTTTCTGATGATTAGTAGTCCAAAGTGTTTCTCATCCTTATTTTTCTAAAGATAAGGTGATTTCCCTTTTATCTTCCTATGCAACTTTTCCTTTCTTTCTTGTTGATTTTTCATAGCTTGAGATTACTTTGGTATTTCTGATACCTGGAATTCTCTGAGTTTTATGGATATGTTGGTTTTTGTCTATTATCAATTTTAGATATTTCTTAGTCATTATTACTTTAATTATTTTTTACTGTATCTTCTACTTCTCTCCTTTCTGGTGTGTGTGTGTGTGTGTGTGTGTGTGTGTGTGTGTGTAGTTCTCTGTTCTGATCTCCCTTCCTCCACAGCTCTCCTCCTTCTATTTCTATGCTGTACCTTCAAGCATTATGATTCTGTCCCAAGATTGTCCCCTCTGTGAGGAGCCAATACTGAAATTCATTTCTATTTCAGCATTTCTGATCACTTACAGAACCCACCAGGTCCTGCATGTTGTCTGCCTGTTCCAAAAGAGTCTTTACCATATTTTTTTTATTCTCAGTCTGATAATTCCTACACTTGTACCATATATAAGTCTAGTTCTGGTTCTTGTCTTTTTTTTGATTTATTCATTTTTTCCTTCACCTTGTCTGTGCAGACCTTTAATTTTTTGGTTAAGGCCAGGTACCATGAATCCAGTAATAAGATCCAAGACAAATCAGCGCCTGTGTGAGGCTTCGTGGCAGCACGGCTGGAGGTTGTGTGGTGCTTTCTATTTGTTGTGTCTGTAGGTGCCAGAGGCTCCAGTTCCTCCTAGAGTCTTACTTCCTGTGCCCGATCCTTTGTCATCAGATCTCCCTAAGACTCATTAATTAGCGTGTCACTCACACATCCTTCAGTTGTGCTCCATTAGTGTGACGACCAAGTATGAAAGGGAAGATAAATCTTGTGACTGAATCTCACATCTCAGTGAGCTGGTGCCCATGGATTTTGACCTCCATAGTATCTGAGCATTTCTCTATTCCTTTTGGATGACAGAAAGGGCTGGAGTTGGATAATTGTCCATCTTCCAGGTTAGAAAAGGCTCTGGCAGAGCCTTGTTCATTGGGGGGTGGGCCTCTTGTCAAGAACACTCTGGGTGCACTTAAAAATGGCCATCGTTTTCTCTCCCCAGCCTGAGGCCTAACGGGGTGTTCTTTGGAACTTCACTTTGAAACGTGGTGGATTTCCTGTAGGTAAAATCCGTGAATGTGTGAGGAAACTCCTGGCACTAGATCCCAGATTATCTCCCTCAAAAGCCAGTTAGAATTTAGTCTCTAGCAATTCATGAACATGATATTCAAAAGTCCCCGCAGCCTCTGTCCCAGGTGAGCCAACACTGACTGAGCCTCTGGCTTGGCCTGTCCCCAGACTCACAGTGTGGGTGAGTACCGTGGCCTCAGTGACCTGAGGGTCCAATTAGAGCTGCTGCTTTTCAACTTGTTCTAGTTTTTGTTACTGCAGTAGTAGGGGTAGTGGCCACAAGGCGTTCCCCATGTCTAGGCTCATCCTAGAGTGCACACTGCTGACAGGGTGTCCACTCACCACACTGGGTCTTCCTGTTGTGACACTAATCTTGGTCCTATTTTAATGAAGGAATCCCTGCATAACCTGCATAATATGTCCCAGAGTTTCCAATACTCTTCCTCATCTTCAAGTCCTCACTTACTTCGTTTGACTGATTTTCCCAAATGTGTGATTTTTGATTATCTGCATTTCTTAGCTACATAGAAAGACAATTTGTCTTTTTTTTTTTTTGATACTTCTTAACCCAACTTGCATATCATTAGTTATTTCTTGGCCCCAGTTCAATGATTTATTCCATCCAGCAGCCTCTGCTCTATCATTCATGCTATGGTGGAAATACAAATCAATGTTTTACAATATCACTATCAAAATGTGAATAGCTCTCATTCAGATTAGTCACTGAACGTCCTAAAGCAGTTCTATTTTTTCATTTATCTCTAGTTCTTAAAATAGAAACAGGTGTGTAATGAAGATTGAAAAGTTATAGGACCTCTGGAAACCAATGGAATTGCCTCAGAACTCAATATTTCAATATTTCACTGTGACCAGCACCATGTCACGTGCCTTTTATGCCTTTGTTTTAGGTCAGAGTGATAATTGAGAAATTTAAATTATGATGCAACAAAATAAGCAAACAATTTTAAGTGTATCATAATTTGAGAAGAGTGGTATGTCCAAAATTAAGCTGGAACTATGAATTTTACCTGTGGTATTTAGCATTAAAAAAAAAAAAAAAAACACTTTGGAAACTAATAATGTGCTTGAATTAGGTTAGTTTATTTTTTTAGTAGGAAAAGAAAAAGTTTTGCATATGGGTTTAAACAATATAAATTCAAAATCCACAAATAAGGGTTAGCTTTATCACTCATCTCTTTAAAAAGTTTCTATGAATATCCAGTCAAAAACAACAGGGAATCTCCTTTGAAATGTCATCTAAACGGATTTCCAAGTAGATCTCAGGACTCTATGCCATCTTGGAATGTCCTCAGATGACTCTGTCATTGAACAGGTAACAGAAAACGCCTTTCTTTTAAATAGAAAAGGGAATGACAGGAACAGAAGAAACTATTTGAACTTTGTTTTCTTTTTATATGACTTCTACAAGTTTAGCTTATCTTGATGAAGGAGTTGGTCAATTAATTTTTAAAAATCTGACATTTATCATTTACATTTTTTGTCAAACATTGCGCTTAAGTTCATCAAAGCATTATCTTAATTTGATAGATAAATGTTTTGTTTTGGACTTATTTTTATTTATAGTCTACAAATCAAGAATATTCAGTTTGGACAGTCAGGTTAGATTGACTGTGTGTTAGAGGGAGTATCTAACATTTCTGTGGAAGCTAGGATGGCAGACACAGGTTGTGGTCTCTTGGAAACCCATAATTGTGCTCCCTAAGAACCCTTCAGTCGTCTTAACATGCACCTCCTTCAGAGGTCCTGCAGGTAGTTGAATTGCTGCTCTGTTGGTGTGATTAAGAAATCATGAAGATGGGAAAGAACTAGTCCATCATCCTATAACTAAATCTCAGAATTTGTGTAAAGTCTAGGTTAGATAACTATGATTCCACAAAGTTTTATAATTCAGAAACCTCACATCAACATCTATGAAGTGTAGGCCATAACAAATTATGAAAACTCATTTTAACTTAGAATGCAAACTACACTCTCTAAAGGTAGGCTATGAAGGATCAATAAGTGTTCAATTGGTTGAACTCTTACAAACACTATTTTTGATGAAACGAAGCATAGAAGGAAAAAAAAGTCTGGCAAAATCTTTAGTAGTTTCTTTAGTTCTGTGTACAAGTTGAGATGACAAGAGATCTAACTGTAAGGTGAAGTAGGAAGAAATAGTAAGAGATAACAGTTATTAATACAAAGCTAAGGTTGAATTTTTTTTTTATTTTTCTCTGTAGGAATTGGAAAGGTTCTGATATTTCTGTGACAGACTTGAGATAGAATTTGCACAGAATTATCCTTACTATTGAGCAGAACTCACAAAGCCAGATTCCTACAGGTCCCACAGGTCCAACAAATTCACACAGAATGAAAACTAACAAGCCCATGTTCCATCAAACAGAGGCCAGGACTATCACTTCTTTAGAGAAATGTATATCTAGTGATGACAGAGTCCCCTTTCTCAAGAGAAAAGAAATGTGAACTGCATGACAGAATGCTATGATTCGTAAACACTGAAAATAAATACAGACTTGAAATGCAAACAAACTCTGCTAGTAGTAGTGGTTATATAACCCTGAGGATTTGAATATAGTCAATACAAATTCATAATGTTGAAAATAATTTAGTGCTTACTTAGTAAAACTGCTAATTAATAATATGATACATACTATTTGTATCATTTTTAAAGTTATTTAGATTTTGTATATTGCTTACTTTCATCCTGTAATACTTTATATATAGTATATATAATCAAACATACATATACATGTAGATATATAAATATATACAGATATGTACCTATTTATAACTCAATATATGTGTGGATACATACATAGTTATATGTATTTATTTTCACATACACATCTGCATTTATTTACTTGTTGGTCTGTGAGGTGACCAAGATTACTTGTTTAAGCAATAATTTATCTAAGTGAGCAACCCATCTTCTCTTGCAATAATTATTATATAATCTCAAAAATTATTGTGTGATTGTCATTTTTTGAGGTAATGTCAAATAAAATAAAGAAGTCTAAAGATATTTTCCATTGAAAGATAAAAACATTTAACTTAAACTTTTGTACCATGTAAGTTGGAAAACATTTAGCAACAAGATAAATAATAAAACATTAAATTACAATTCAAAGAATAAAATAAGAATCTTTGAGTCCATATGTAAATAAACAAATAAATAATTAGATAGAAAAGACAAATTTTTAAAGGGAAAGGTTTAAACAGTAAATATATCAAGGAGCAAATAATGGAAAGAGCATCACTGTTAGAACACCAGTGTATAAATCTCTGTAAAAAGTTTCACAAACAGATGCTAAAATTGGTGGGCAGAGGTTTAAATAGGATGCTCACATGCTCCCAAAAACTTCTAGATCTTGCTTATAAGTAAATAATTTTTAAATGCAATAGAAAAATAAGATTTTAGAGTCAAAAACATGGCAGAAACCACCTAACACACATGATTGAGGTTAACATCCTGTCTAATGAAGCATACGGACATCAGTGAGCTTCTGTGGTGTTCTTCCTCATGACACCCAATTCCATGGGATGCAAATATCACACAAATTCAGTGAAGGAACATTCTCAGAGTAACTGACCAATGCCTTCCAAAACAAAAACAAGACAAAACAAAACAGAAACAAAAACAAAACAAAACAAAACAAAAAAACCTCTGTCATGAAATTCACACAGAAACTAAGTGTTACCAGAAATGAGGTGATGCAAACTATTGCAAGAAAAGCAGCATTACTGGGAAAAATGCTAATCTCTGACCAGACAGGTATGATTAAAAGTTTGAAGGTAATCTTGATTTTTTACTTGTGATAACTTTACCAAGAGGGCTCTGGTAAAGTTATCAAGGAACTCTGTACTCATTTACTTCTGTTCTATAAATCTAAAATTTTCTCAAAATGAGAAAAATTGAAAAATATAAAATTAAAACATCAACTTTGCTTACACACACATGCAGCTTCTTACGTAGATTTCAAATGAGTGAAATTTAAAACAAATACCTAAAATTTTCAACCCAACATTCATTTACAGTTAGAGTAGGGCAGTATTTCAGATATAAACACCTGCAAATCTGACAACCAATCCCAGGCTTGTGCTGGGAGTTGTTATTCCCTGAACAAAACATAGATATGTCTTGGCATTTCTCCTGAATAAGAATAATCTTTAGAGAGTGATGAGTTCCCCAATCTTGGGTTACCCCCAGAGAATCCTAGGAATCCTGGGGTCTGGGAAACTTAATGTTTAGTGAGAACAACACATGCTTCTGAGGCAGCTGTTCCACAGCATAATTTTAAGGGTCATTGACACAAATGTAATTATAGCACAGGCTGTACTCAATAAAGATACTTGAAAATACATTCATGACCATAATCCATAATGCCTGCAGAGCTACATCCCTCATGCCTGACATGCTTTAGTTTAATAGTATCCTGCACTTGGGGATTTTAATCCTTAGGGAACTGAGGAATAATTTAGAATTAAGAATCAGGACTATTAACAAATACAGACCCTGGGCTTTGATCTCTTGTTCCCAACTCTCATGTGCATCACCATGAATCCAAAATTGAGGAAGGTTGGGTCTTTTACTGTCAGTACTTTTACTTAAGTATTTTATGCAAGTGAAGAATAAGTGATTGTTGGATAAAATTATGAAAATGCAGTAGTAGCAGCCATCAGTAGATATCAATATCTAAGATGTACTAGTACCAAGTGAATGTTCATAAATTTTCTATTTAGTCAAGACAGGAACAGGGTCTTTTGCCAAGGACCTTGAATATAATGTATTTCTGTATTTTAATTACTGGATGAATATATCTGTTCACTGAATTTTCCATTAAAAACAGATTTCAAAGAGACATCAAACAGATTTCATACCTATTTTAAAAGACTATTTACATGTGTGAAAGATATTATTTATTCCCTGTATATTGTACAGCATGATTTTCAAGTGGAGAAAATATACAGTTAATAATTATGGCAATGATCTCTGAGGACCAGTACAATGTAATGAATAGGAACGTGGACTTGGTTCAATAATCCATGGTTTGAATTCTGTGATCTTTTTTTTTTGTTTGTTTGTTTATTGTTGGTTGTTCAAAACATTACATAGTTCTTGATATATCATCTTTCACACTTTGCTTCAAGTGGGTTATGAACTCCCATTTTTAGCCCATATACATATTGCAGAATCACATCAATTACACATCCATTGATTTACATATTGCCATACTAGTGACTGTCGTGTTCTGCTACCTTTCCTATCCTCTACTATCCTGCCTCCCCTCCCCTCCCATCTTCTCTCTCTACCCCTATCTACCTGT